>NC_040077.1:74927048-75230078 GCF_003369695.1 Bos indicus x Bos taurus
GCCTCGCGTGCTGCAGTTCATAGGATCGCAAAGAGTCAGACACGACTCAGCGACTAAACTCAACTGAATTGAATGTGATCCATGCTCAAGGTGTTGTCTGAGCCAAGGGTAGGACACTGAGGTCCACGTGCTGGGACAGGAGACTGGTTGACCATTCAACATGAGGAAGCTATACCCCAGTGCCTCTTAGAATCTGAAGCCTCAAGAAGATACTCATTTTTCATAAAATAGAAAATTTTCAAGTCAAAGTTAGTGAAATGGTGAGAAATCTTGACACTTTTCTACAGTGTAGAAAAATATTATCAATGAGAAATTCACCATTGCAATGAAAAGAATAAAATACTTAGGAATATATCTACCTAAAGAAACTAAAGACCTATATATAGAAAACTATAAAACACTGGTGAAAGAAATCAAAGAGGACACTAATAGATGGAGAAATACACCATGTTCATGGATTGGAAGAATCAATATAGTGAAAATGAGTATACTACCCAAAGCAATTTATAGATTCAATGCAATCCCTATCAAGCTATCAATGGTATTCTTCACAGAGCTAGAACAAATAATTTCACAATTTGTATGGAAATACAAAAAACCTCAAATAGTCAAAGCTATCTTGAGAGAGAAGAATGGAACTGGAAGAATCAACCTACCTGACTTCAGGCTCTACTACAAAGCCACAGTCATCAAGACAGTATGGTACTGGCACAAAGACAGAAATATAGATCAATGGAACAAAATAGAAAGCCCAGAGATAAATCTATGCACATATGGACACCTTATCTTTGACAAAGGAGGCAAAAATATACAATGGATTAAAGATAATCTCTTTAACAAGTGGTGCTGGGAAAACTGGTCAACCACTTGTAAAAGAATGAAAGTAGACCACTTTTTAACACCATACACAAAAATAAACTCAAAATGGATTAAAGATCTAAACGTAAGACCAGAAACTATAAAACTCCTGGAGGAGAACATAGGCAAAACACTCTCCGACGTACATCACAGCAGGATCCTCTATGACCCACCTCCCAGAATATTGGAAATAAAAGCAAAAATAAACAAATGGGACCTAATTAAACTTAAAAGCTTCTGCACAACAAAGGAAACTATAAGCAAAGTGAAAAGACAGCCTTCAGAATGGGAGAAAATAATAGCAAATGAAGCAACGGACAAACAACTAATCTCAAAAATATACAAGCAACTCCTACAGCTCAACTCCAGAAAAATAAATGACCCAATCAAAAAATGGGCCAAAGAACTAAATAGACATTTCTCCAAAGAAGACATACAGAGGGCTAGCAAACACATGAAAAGATGCTCAACATCACTCATTATCAGAGAAATGCAAATCAAAACCACTATGAGGTACCATTTCATGCCAGTCAGAATGGCTGCGATCCGAAAGTCTACAAGCAATAAATGCTGGAGAGGGTGTGGAGAAAAGGGAACCCTCTTACACTGTTGGTGGGAATGCAACTATGGAGAACAGTGTGGAGATTCCTTAAAAAACTGGAAACAGAACTGCCTTATGATCCAGCAATCCCACTGCTGGGCATACACACTGAGGAAACCAGAAGGGAAAGAGACACGTGTACCCCAATGTTCATCGCAGCACTGTTTATAATAGCCAGGACATGGAAGCAACCTAGATGTCCATCAGCAGATGAATGGATAAGAAAGCAGTGGTACATATACACAATGGAGTATTACTCAGCCATTAAAAAGAATACATTTGAATCCATTCTAATGAGGTGGATGAAACTGGAGCCTATTATACAGAGTGAAGTAAGCCAGAAAGAAAAACACCAATACAGTATACTAATGCATATATATGGAATTTAGAAAGATGTTAACAATAACCCTGTATACGAGACAGCAAGGAAGACACTGATGTATAGAATAGTCTTTTGGACTCTGTGGGAGAGGGAGAGGGTGGGATGATTTGGGAGAATGGCATTGAAATATGTATAATATCATATATGAAACGAGTTGCCAGTCCAGGTTTAATGCGTGATACTTGATGTTTGGGGCTGGTGCACTGGGATGACCCAGAGGGATGGTTTGAGGAGGGAGGAGGGAGGAGGGTTCAGGATGGGGAACACATGTATACCTGTGGCAGATTCATTTTTATATATGGCAAAACCAATACAATATTGTAAAGTTAGAAAATAAAATAAATAAAATAAATAAATAAATAAACATATTATCAATGAGAAATTGAAAAGCCAAAGATTTCTTCATTAAGATTTATAATCCAAATGGAGAATGAATTTACTATGCATCAATCCATAAGCTTCAAAATTAAATAAAAGTTGATCCTGGATTGCTACAATCTCTGGAGGCTTGACTTGGAATAAAGTTAAAACTCCTGTATAATATATTGTTCATATTCCAGGCTTGCGCCACTCTACAGAATGATCAAATTCCATTGAAGTAAGTTCACAATAAAAATAAATACAAATGAAATTTTATTTGGAATAGTTAGTGTACACAATAAACAGAATTAATGCACCAATAATGAGAAATAATGAAATTATTTGGAGAGGCTACAAAATCATTGCTGAAATGATTAATCAGGAAAAAAGAAAAAAAAGTATGCATAATGAAGGAATAGAATGCTATAAGAAAAAATAGTTTAATTGAAAATGAACCAACTAGAACAATTACACAATGAAAATTTGGTTTTGAATATATAAAGCTTACTTTCAGTGGATAACCACTGATTACACTCAACTGAAGAAAGAATTCAAGAATAGGCTAATTGATTTTTAAAAACATTGTTACAGCTAGCTAAAGAAATGGAAATTATGAGAAAAGGGGTTGAGATATGAAAGATGGAATCAGAGGTTCCAAAGTAACAGATAAGGGAAATGAAATAAAATGAATGCATTATTAAAGAGCTCAAGTCTAAGGATATTCCAGGATTTAAGAATGAGAGAACCATCCAGATTAAAAATGTATACCATATACCAAGCAAATTAAATAAAATTAAATGCACTACATATCTCACTAAAATTGCAGAACACCCTAGACAAAGACAAAATTTTGAAAGAAAACTGTCAGATTCCACATTCTAGTTTGACATGTTTAGACTTTAGAAGGCATCACTTCCATACTCAGGTAAGAAAAAATTCTAAAAAAATTAAAATCAACATCTCTTAAATTTTTCAGAGAACTGAGGTAACAGGGTGAATCACCACTCCAAAACCTAGAAATTTGGGAGCAAAATCTGCTTAAATAGTAAGCACTTAAATAGTAATTGATTAATTTTTGGACTTGAGCACTTGGAGTTGGAAGGAAAAAGCTCCTGGAGGCCCAACCTTTAAAGGACCCACACACTAAAATTTATGAATTTTACCATTTAGCCCTACCAGATTCTTGGGGTGAAGATCAAAGAAAAATTCCGTCTTGCTTCTAGCTGTAGGAAGAATAAAAATATCAAAATATGCACAAGGTACCATGCTCTCAACAAATGCCTGACTTCAAATAAAAATATTTTCCCAAAGCCTAACTGACTTGGAAGAATGGATATACCCACCTCAAGCCCATTTTACCCTTCTTGTTTCAGCTAAAGATGGAGGGAAGAGGGAACCTCAAAATCTCAGACTTTTGTGAAAGTCACAGCCCATGGACCCAGGCTCACTAAAGTTTTATACCTACTTACAAGAGTAGAACACAGTTTTTCTCTTTCCACACTTCACCACAACATCAACAGGATTCTTGTATAGCAACTAGGGATGAATGGCAAGGGGCCTAATTCTTATTTTAGAGAATTTCTAGGGATGCCCCAAAACAACAGGGGAAACAAACAAAAAGGACACAAGTGAAAGTTTTAGCCTCTAAAACAATAGCTATAGCAAACGATTAATGCTGCCAGCCGTGCAACCAGATAAACATATAATCTCATGCTAAAGATCAGTTTACCTCCTGCTTTTTACTTTCATATATTATTTCTGCTGCTGCTAAGTCGCTTCAGTTACATCCAACTCTGTGTGACCCCATAGACGGCAGCCCACCAGGCTCCCCCGTCCCTGGGATTCTCCAGGTAAGAACACTGGAGTGGGTTGCCATTTCCTTCTCCATATTATTTCTAGCTTGCAGCAAAAAAAAAAAAAGAAAAGAAAAACCTACAAGACATAGAAAATCAAAATACAATTTGCTGTTTGCAAAACATAATAGAAGTGTGAAGAAGCAGAGCAAGCATGAAAATCAGATGATTTAGGAATTTTGGATATCATACCAGATATTTAAAATAACTGATTAATAGGCTATGGACTTTAATGGCAAAAGTGGGCAACATTCAGGAATAGATGATTATTAAATTTGGAAAACTCAGCAATGGCCATGGGACTAGAAAGGTTCAGTTTTCATTCCAATCTCAAAGAAAGGCAATACCAAAGAGTGCTCAAACTATCACACAATTGCACTCATCTCACACACTAGTAAAGTAATGCTCAAAATTCTCCAAGCCAGGCTTCAGCAATACGTGAACTGTGAACTTCCAGATGTTCAAGCTGGTTTTAGAAAAGGCAGAGGAACCAGAGATCAAACTGCCAACATCTGCTGGATCATGGAAAAAGCAAGAGAGTTCCAGAAAAACATCTATTTCTGCTTTATTGACTATGCCAAAGCCTTTGACTGTGTGGATCACAATAAACTGTGGAAAATTCTTCAAGAGATGGGAATACCAGACCACCTGACCTGCCTCTTGAGAAATCTGTATGCAGGTCAGGAAGCAACAGTTAGAACTGGACATGGAACAAAGAACTGGTTCCAAATACTTCCAAAAGGAGTACATCAAAGCTGTATATTGTCACCCTGCTTTTCTAACTTATATGTAGAGTACATCATGAAAAGAATTGATGCTTTTGAACTGTGGTATTGGAGAAGACTCTTGAGAGTCCCTTGGACTGCAAGGAGATCCAACCAGTCCATTCTGAAGGAATGGGATTTCATTGGAAGGAATGATGCTAAAGCTGAAACTCCAGTACTCTGGCCACCTCATGCGAAGAGTTAACTCATTGGAAAAGACTATGATGCTGGGAGGGATTGGGGGCAGGAGGAGAAGGGGACAACAGAGGATGAGATGGCTGGATGGCATCACTGACTCAATGGACGTGAGTCTGAGTGAACTCTGGGAGTTGGTGATGGACAGGGAGGCCTGGCGTGCTGTCATTCATGGGGTCGCAAAGAGACATGACTGAGTGACTGAACTGAACTGAACTGAACATCATGAAAAATATTGGGCTGGAAGAAGCACAACCTGGAATCAAGATTGCTGGGAGAAATATTAATAACCTCAGATATGGAGATGACACTACCCTTATGATAGAAAGTGAAGAAGAACTAAAGAGCCTCTTGATGAAAGTGAAAGTGGAGAGTGAAAAAGTTGGCTTAAAGCTCAACATTAGGAAAACGAAGATCATGGCTTCTGGTCCCATTGCTTCTTGGCAAACAGATGAGGAAACAGTGGAAACAGTGGAAACAGTGACAGACTTTATTTTTTTAGGCTCCAAAATCACTGCAGATGGTGATTGCAGCCATGAAATTAAAAGACACTTACTCCTTGGAAGGAAAGCTATGACCAACCTAGACAGCATATTAAAAAGCAGAGACATTACTTTGTTAACAAAGGTCCATCTAGTCAAGGCTATGGTTTTTCCAGTGGTCATGTATGGATGTGAGAGTTGAACTATAAAGAAAGCTGAGCACAGAAGAATTGATGCTTTTGAACTGTGGTGTTGGAGAAGACTCTTGAGAGTCAGTTGGATTGCAAGGAGATCCAACCAGTCCATCCTAAGGGAGATCAGTCTTTGGTGTTCATTGGAAGGACTGATGTTGCAGCTGAAACTCCAATACTTTGGCCACCTTGTGCGAAGATCTGACTCATTGGAAAAGACCCTGATGCTGGGAAAGATTGAGGGCAGGAGGAGAAGGTGACAACAGAAGATGAGATGGTTGGATGGCATCACCAACTCAATGGACGTGAGTTTGGGTGAACTCCAGGAATTGGTGATGGACAGGGAGGCCTGGCGTGCTTTGATTCATGGGGTCTCAAAGATTCGGACTCAACTGAGTGACTGAACTGAACTGAACTGTAATGGATCATTAAAAACTCTAAGAATCTAAAGGAAATGCTAGAGATAAGAAAAATATATAAATAATGTCTGGAATATACTTCTCAGTATATTGAATTAGGAGAAGTAAAGAATTAAGGAACTTTAAGATATATCAGTAGAAATTTCTGAAACTAAGAAAAACATATAAAAAAGAATTATAATAAATAGAAACAGAAAATGCTAAAAGAGTGAGACTATTACAAAGAGTGGAACAGATATATAGTGGAAATATGAGAATAACAGAACAAATACAACAGAGGAAATATTCTAAAGAAAAATTGTTGAGAATTTTCTAAACTAATAATAGACACAAAATAATATTTTAAAATATCTGAGAGCATCAAGGACAATAAATATATTTTTAAAAATCTATATTTTGGCATATTTTATTCAAACTGCAGAAAACCAAAGACAAAGGAAAAATTTAGAAAGAAGTCAGAGAAGAGAAAACATTTTCCATAGAACACCTTCAGTTCAGTTCAGTTCAGTTCAGTCGCTCAGTCGTGTCCGAACACCTTACTGGGGAACAAAGATAAGAATTATATCACATTTTCCATTAAAACTCATTCAAGCAAAAGGGAAGTGGAGAAAATATTTAATTTGCTGAAAGAAAACCAAAACACCAACCTATAAATTTTTTTTTTTTATCTAGCAAATTATCCTCCAGATAAAAACATTCTCAGATAAATAAAAAATGAGGGCTTTTTTTTTTTTTGGCCAACAAAACTCTCTTGCAGGAAATATTTAGAGAATTTCTTCTTGGAGAAGTAAAATGATACATGTAGACATGTATATAGGCTTCCCAGGTAGTGCTAGTGATAAAGAGCCCACCTGCCAATTCAGGAAACATAAGAAACATGGGTTCAATCCCTGGGTCATGAAGATCCCCTGGAGGAGGGCATAGTAACCCCCTCCAATATTCTTGCCTGCAAAATCTCATGGACAGAGGAGCCTGGAGGGCTACAGTCCATAGAGTTGCAAACAGTCAGACATGACTGAAGCAACCATGCATATATGTATGTATAATGTTCTTCCTTTATATATATAGGAAGAACAGTAGAGAATAAATGAAAGTAAAATAAAATCTTTTCTTTTTCTTATTACTTATGACTCTAAAGTTTGTTTGAGTAATAAAAATGACAAAGCTTTTGGTGATTATAGCTTGTGGATACATGAAGTGATTGACAGCGGTGGTCCACAACCCCTAGTAAGTGTCCATGGCCTGTTAGGAATCAGACCGCATGGCAGGAGGTAAGCAGTGAGCAAGCTAGTGAAGTTACATCTGTTGCTCTGCATTGCTTGCTTACTGCTAAACTGGTCCCTGATGCCAGAAAGCCTGGAGACCACTATTATAAGCCAACCACAGAATACATTTTTTAAATGAAGAATACTTTATGTTGTATGAAAGGGGAGAATGTTGAATTATGTGAAAAGATCAATGTGGGGACTTTACTGGAGATAAAGTGGCTACGACTTGGTGTTCCCAATGCCAGGGGCCTAGGTTTGATCCCTGGTGATGGAACTAGATCCCAGGTACTGCAACTAAATATCCCAGTGTTTCAACTAAGACCTGTTGTAGTCAAAAAAAAAAAAAAAAGATCAATGTGGGTCCCTGGGGGTGGGTACCTACTTGTGTGCCAGCCCACTGGAGAGTAAGAACGGGTCCCACATAGATGTCTGTGTGATCTGGGTGGCCTAGGCCTTGTGACAGTCCACTGGTAGGCAGGCAAGCCCAAGTCCATAGGTTAGTGGGAGGATTCCAAAATGGCTCAAACCAGGGTTATCATAGTAGAACAATTTCCCTAAAATGGCTACCATCAACATCTCTACTCCCAAAGGGAGTTCAGTTTCCTCCTGTCTCTTCAGGACACTCTCTAAGACCAGCAGTTAGGTCTGACTCAGGCTTCTTTCAAACTTCTTCTGGTCCCCTGGGACTCAAAGTCTGTGTGACTTTTAAGAAGAAAACTTGTTTCTTATTGCCCTCTTGTTCTTTCATATACAAGCCCTTCTGGCCTGTAAGCCAGATGTCTGCAAGCTGGTCTTTTTGGTGAAGGATCCCTAGGCTGGGGAGTCTAATGTGGAGCTTGGACAACTCATTCCTTGTGAGGACTCAGAGGCTGGAATATTCCTCCTATTCGTAGGTCATCTGCCTCGGAGGGTGGATTCTGACTCTACTGCATCTCCACCCATTGTATCTCAATTGTTTTGGTTCCTTCTTTAAGTCCTTAGTTATGGAAAATATTTTCTTCTAGTCTTCAAGTTGTTCTCATGGGTAGTTGCTCGGTAAGAAGTGTAATTTGGGTGTGTTTGTAGGAGGAAGTGAGCACGGAGTCTTCCTCCCCTTCCATTGAGGTCTGCCACCTGCTTCCAAAATTCTTTGTTTTATTAAAGAACATTTCAAGAGCAAGTCTAAATAAAAGTATATTCTGACAAAACTGCAGATTTACCACACAGACCCTTCTTGGAAGAGTTACTAAAGGGTATATTTCAATCAGGAGTAAATTAAACCCAGAAAACAGAAGCTGGATGCAAGCATTAATGCAGGAAAATATTAGCAACTGTAAATCAAAAATTGCAATTGCTGAAGCTTGTTTTATCAACATAATAGTAAAAGCCATTCTTTTTCATCCTTTCAGTGCAACAAACACCAGGATTTAAATTTTTTTTTTATTTCATATGTCTAGAATATGGTAGACTTTGGATATGTGAATATACACACTTGAAAAACTAGTTTGTTATTTTCCTATATCATTAGATACTACCAACTTTATATTAAGCTCCTGTGCAGAGCAGAAGCTATCCAGAAGACTGAATATTATTCAAATCTGTGTATTCTTTTGTTTATACTGTCATACCACACCAGCAACTTTTGTCCCTACCAGCTAATTGTGACAAACTGGTAACGGCCCCCACTGTCTGGGCGTATTAACTATAACAGAAAGGGTACTCAACTTAGGTCAAACAGGCAGCACGATGAGTCATTTTCTTTGGCACAATAGAAGATTTGTCAAGAATAAACAGAAGGTAGCCATAAAGACGCTTCTTCCCAGATGTGCTTGCATATGGGTTGAGCAGCACATATTGAAAATACTTTAATTATTATCTAACAAAGCAAATTAATTACTCTACAGCCTTGAGGACATCTTGGAGGTAGAAAAAGCCTGGAGGCTTGTGACATAGTTTTGCAATCTCCTCCAGCCCTTCTCTAATGAAGATGTAGTCTCTGGTACCCTTATAAATCTTCATTTTCTGAATTACTTCAAAATCAATTCTGGTCTGAAAGTTGTCAGACCACAGATTTGTTTTTAATCTAATTTAGTTTAAGCCTATAAGCATATATTGCCAAGGTTTATCTTCAAATTCTGAATGAAGCACTATATGTTGATGTGGTTGAGTCACTGAGTCATGTCTGACTCCTTTTGCGACCCCATAGACTGCAACACACCAGGTTCCTCTGTCCTTTATTATCTTCCAGAATTTCCTCAGATTCATGTCCATTGAATCAGTGATGCTATCTAACCATCTCAACTGCCACCCTCTTCTCCTTTTGCCCTCAATCTTTCCCAGTATCCGGGTCTTTTCCAATGAGTCAACTCTTTGTATGAGGTCAAAGTATTGCTTGGTAAAGAATTAACCTGCAATGCAGGAGACCCCAGTTTGATTCCTGGGTGAGGAAGATCCACTGGAGAAGAGATAGGCTACCCACGCCAGTACTCTTGGACTTCCCTGTGGCTTAGCCGGTGAAGAATCCGCCTACAGTGAGGGAGACCTGGGTTCGATCCCTGGGTTGGAAATATCCCCTTGGAGAAGGGAAAGGCAACCCACTCCAGTATTCTGGCCTGGAGAATTCCCTGGACTGTATAGTTCATGGGGTTGCAAAGAGTCAGACATGACTGAGCAGCTTACACTTCAGCTTCAGCATCAGTCATTCCAGTGAATATTCAGGGTTGCTTTCCTTCAGGATTGGCTAGCTTGATTTACTTTTAATGTCAAAAAAAAAAAAAAAAAAATCAGAAACAAAAACATGAGGGAAAACAGTAAGAAACCAAGAGTAAGGGTGTTATAAGGAGGTAGCTGTTTGGGGCAAGTTTAGTTCTGGTTCCACTGTGAACTCAATAAGGGTCTCCAGGTAATTTATTTAATTTTTTTCTACTCAGTCTTCTTATGTATTGCAAGTGAAAAATAATAGCTTCTTTAGTCATTTCATAGCATATGTGGAGAGTCCAATTAGTAATAAAAAAAAAAAGTTTTTGAATGTGTGAATTATCATATGAATGTTATCATCATTACACTTATTTTGTTAATTAACATGTCTTGGAAGAGTTTAAGTTTCCCAGTGGTTTAGTAACTATGACAGCCATCATTTTTCATTATCTCATTTTACTGACTGCCTCAAAAACTCTTGCATAAGGGCTTATGCACAAATAGAAATACAAACATTCAACATACACAGGAATGTACACACTAGATTCACACACCTCTCTGCTTACTTGACTCCTGTCCTGGTTTGCTCTGTAAAGAAGATTTGTATTTAGAAGCCAGAAAGGTAGAAATTGGTTTGACTAACAAGATGGGAAAAGGTAAAATTGGAAGATAACTGAGTAGAAAGCAGAAGAAAAGTCCTGGAAAAGAAATATAAAAGCTAATTGCACTTACTAAAGATTTGCTTATTTCCCTCACCCCAAAATGAGCAAGGTCTTACAGATTGAAAGCAATTATTCAAAAACCAAAAATAAAAAAGTATTTCCTGTGCTAAATTATTTTTGGCTTTTGGAAGTTCAGGAAAACACAAATATAGCAGATTTTCACAAAAGATTTAGGATGTTGTCCAAGGGAGTGGGCAGTGTTACACACAGAATTACTGAGTGTTTGTAGGTTTGGATGGGGAGAAATGTGCAGTAGGGCCTCAAAACCAGGAGTTTAAACCATTTTTACTTAGAATTTTACAAAAGACTTAGAAAATATCTGTCTACATCAAGAAAAAAATGCATCTCGAAGATGGAGATTGTATGTGTCGGGGAAGGAGGACTGCAGTGTGGAGATCTTGCACAGATATAGTCAGGGCCTCAGAATCCCACAGAAACATACCTATGCTTCCCTATAACTTGTGTGTGTGTGTGTGTGTGTGTTTTGGTTTATTTTTGCTTCTGTTAAAATAATTAAAAATATATAGTTTGGGTGATATAAAGAAACTTTATTGAACACTTCTTGAAGGGACCCACTTGGAGAACTGCAAAGGAAGGAAGGAAGAAAGCAGCAAGTTTTTATAGAGGAAAGAATAAGGAATGCTGAAGAGAAAAATAGAAAATGAAAAAAGAACAAGGAAATAAGTAGAGATCTTCCAAGATTTGCCATGGGGTTAGGTGCTGATAAGGCACTTACCAGGTAGCTCAGCTGGTAAAGAATCCACCTGCAATGCGGGAGACCTGGGTTCAATCCCTGGGCTGGGAAGATCCCCTGGAGCAGGGGATGGCAACCCACTCCAATATTCTTGCCTGGAGAATCCCCATAGACAGGGGAGCCTTACAGGCTACAGTCCATGGGGATGCAAAGAGTCAGACATAACCAGGTGACTAAGCACAACACACAGCACACACACTAATAAATCTACTGTAAGCTAAAAATACCAAAAGTCAAAAATGCATTTGAAAAATATTTAGAAATTTGCTGTTTGAAGTGCCACTTTTCTCTCCTTCTGTTCTTTTCAATGTACTCAAGAAAATGAAAAATTTTAATGAATCTAAAATTTAAAATTATTATTTCCCAAAACCTTTTTTTTTTTGCATGTTTTAATATGCAAGACCTTTCTCCTTTGATGGAAGAGACAGGTTACTATCTGAATCTTAGTTGAAAAGTTAAAATTATAGTAAAAGGGATACTCTGCTTTTCCAAAAAAGAAAATATATATGATATACCTAACTTACCAAACAGCATAGCTAAGCCCAGCCTACCTTAAACATGCTTAGAACACTTAGATTAGGCTAAGATTAGTTGGGCAAAATCATCTAACACAAAGCTTATTTTATAATAAAGTGCTGAATGTTTCATACAATTTATTGAATTCTGTGCTGAAAGCGAAAAACAGACTGGTTGTATGGGTATAGAATGCTTTTAAGTGTATGGATTATTTACCCTTTCCATCCTAATGATGACTGAGAGTGTGAACCACTGACATTGCCCAGGGTCCCAAGACAGCATCCTACAAGGTATCACTAACCCAGGAAAATTTCATAATTCAAGAGTCAAAATATGGTTTCTATTGAATGTGTATTTTTTTTTACAACACTATAAAGAATTGCTAAGTTGAACCACCATAAGTTGGGACTGTTTGCATAACATCCAGTGATGTCTTGGTATCTGGGGATTGGATGACTGGATACAGTGCACTTCTTGTCTAGCAGAGCATTTATCATTGAAGTAAAACTAATAACAGTAAATATTACTGTCATAGTCTATCAGAAAAACAGTTGTCCATAACTGTTTTTCTGATAATATACATATATACAATAATAAACACCCTTATTGCATGTTTTTCATCTATATTTATTCTTCCATAAAAAGATAATCCTGTTAGACTGAATAATGAACGTTCTAGGCCTCCTGGAAGAACGTTTGAGTCGAGAAACGGCTTATTTCAATATTTATGGTGGTTTTTCTTTTTAAAAACTGCCAGATCTCCAAAGAAAAATGAAGACTTTATCTCACATTTTGTTTTCCAGACATACCTCTCTGTCTGATTTCTTAGGTGCTTAGATGACAGCTACTCAATGAATACATAGATAGATGAATGATTGATTAGTTATAGAATCTGTTCCCCAAGGTGAATTACACAACTAAGGAAACTGAACTAGACAGAACAATGATGGATGTCAGACATAACAAATGTCCACACTTTTTTACTGGATTATAGACCTTAAAATTTTCCACAGGAAAGAACTGCAAAGGTTCAAAAAAAAATAGTAATAAAAGTCCTTAAGAATGTAAAAGTATAAGATAAATGTTATCATAAAATTATGCTTATTAATTCTATATAATTCTCTTATATCCACTTACATGTCTTTAGAGTAACTTGACAAAATCCTGTACAGCTACTAGATATTATGTGGTCTTCACATGGAAGGATTATGTCCAGTGAATATCAATTTTCTCTCCCATGCTGGAATTAAAAATTTAGGCAGAAAGATATTTTATTTTATCATCAATAGTTCTATTGTGGCTATAACAAGATCCAAGCAGATCAACTTGAAGCTACAGTCAACAAACAAATGGATCTTTTACATTTTAAAAATCAATTTGGAGAGATTTGAAAATCACTATTCAGAGCTTCCTGGGTAGCTCAGTGGTAAAGAACATGCCTGCTAATGCAGAAGGCATGAGTTCAATGCCTAGGTTAGGAAGATCCCTTGGAGAAGGAAATGGCAACCTGCTCCAATATTCTTGCCTAGAGATATCTGTGAAGAGAGGAGCCTGGAAGGCTATAAACCATGGGGTCACAAAAGAATCAACACAACTTAGTGACCAAAAATCACAATTCACTGCATTTCACAGACATATCTACACTAATTTGTAGCACCTAAGGGCCTCCAAAATTTTATTCCCAGTTAATATTTAATCTGATTTCATTTTATCATGAAAGACCTATTTAGAAAAAAAAGGGGTGCTAAAATACATCTCACATGCTAGCAAAATAAAACTCAAAATTCTCCAAGCCAGGCTTCAACAGTACTTGAACCGTGAACTTCCAGATGTTCAAGCTGGGTTTAGAAAAGGCACAGGAACTAGATCAAATTGCCAACAACCACTGGATCATTGAAAAAGCAAGAGAGTTCCAGAAAAACATCTACTTCTGTTTTATTGACTATGTCAAAGCCTTTGACTGTGTGGATCACCACAAACTTAAAGAGATGGGAATACCAAACCACTCGACCTGCCTCTTGAGAAATCTATATGCAGGTCAGGAAGCAACAGCTAGAACTGGACATGAAACAATAGACTGGTTCCAAATTGGGAAAGGAGTACATCAAGGCTATATATTGTCACCCTGCTTTATTTAACTTATATGCAGAGTACATCATGAGAAATGCTAGGCTGGATGAAGCACAAGCTGGAATCAAGATTGCCAGGAGAAATATCAATAACCCAGATATGCAGAGGGCACCACCCTTATGACTGAAAGTGAAGAAGAACTAAAGAGCCTTTTGATGAAAGTGAAAGAGGAGAGTGAGAAAGTTAACTTAGAACTCAACATTCAAAAAACTAAGATCATGGCATCTGGTCCCATTACTTCATGGCAAATAGATGGGGAAACAGTGGAAACAGTGACAGACTTTATTTTGGGGGGCTCCAAAATCATTGCAGATGGTTATTGCGGCTATGAAACTAAAAGACACTTGCTCCTTGGGAGAAAAGTTATGACCAACCTAGACAGCATATTAAAAGTAGAGACATTAATTTGCCAACAAAGGTCCGTCTAGTCAAAACTATGGTTTTTCCAGTAGTTGTGTATGGGTGTGAGAGTTGAACTATAAAGAAACTAGAGAGCCAAAGAGTTGATGCTTTTGACCTGTGGTGTTGGAGAAGACTCTTGAGAGTCCCTTGGACAGAAAGGAGATCCAACCAGTCCATTCTAAAGATCAGTCCTGAATATTCATTGGAAGGACTGATGCAGAAGCTGAAACTCCAACACTTTAGCCACCTGATGCAAAGAACTGACTCATTGGAAAAGACCCTGATTCTGGGAAAGATTGAAGGTGGGTGGAGTAGGGGATAACAGAGGATGAGATTGGATGGCGTCACTGACTCAATGGACATGAGTTTGAGTAAACTCTAGGAATTGGTGATGGACAGGGAGGGCTGGCATGCTGTAATCCATGGGGTCACAAAGAGTCAGACAGAACTGAGTGACTGAACTGACCTGACTGAACCAAAAATACATCAATCGATTTAGTGTGATGGTTATAAAACTTCATTGTGTATTCTAACAGGACATGTTTTCCATTTTTTACTTATGTATTTGCAATAGGTATGGATGGCCAAAACTTTAATAAAACCCAGGGTTACTAAGTCTCAATTCTAAATACTCTATACTCTCTCCAAAGGACAAATAAAACAGCATATCATCTAAAAGTTGAATTTCAGAAAATATTGTATTTGTAGAACACAATTATCAAAAAGCTCATCTGAGTAAATGGTCAACTTTTTTTGAGGTACTTATTTATTTATTCAGATTGTGACCTCATTAATTTATTGTATTTATGAAATAAGGGCAGTACTAAAGAATGCTGAAACTATTGGACCATTGTACTCATCTCCCATGTTAGTAAAGTTATACTTAAAATCCTCCAAGTTAGGCTTCAGCATTACATGAACTGAGACCTTCCAGATGTTCAAGCTGGGTTCAGAAAATCAGAGGAACCAGAGATCAAATTGCCAACATTTGCTGGCTCGTAGAGAAGTCAAGGGAATTCCAGAAATATATCTACCTCTGTTCCATGACTATGCTAAAGTCTTTGATTCTGTGGAACACAACAAACAATGGAAAACTCTTAAAAGATGGGAATACCAGACCACCTTACCTGCTTCCTGAGAAATCTGTATGCATGTTAAGAAGCAAGTTAGAACTGGACATGGAACAACAGACTGGTTCCAAATTGGGAAAGGAGTATGTCAAGGCTGTATATTGTCACCCTGCTTATTTAACTTATATACAGAGTACATCATGTGAAATGCCAGGCTGGATGAAGCACAGGTTGGAGTCAAGAATACTGGGAGAAATATCAATAGCCTCAGATATACAGATGACACCACCCTTATGGCAGAAAGCGAAGAACTAAAGAGCCTCTTGATGAAAGTGAAAGAGGAGAGTGAAAAAGTTGGCTTAGAACTCAACATTCAGAAAACTAAGATCATGTCATCTGGTCCCATAACTTCATGGCAAATAGAGGGGGAAAATGTGGAAGCAGTGACAGATTTCCTTTTCTTTGGCTCTAAAATCACTGTGGATGGTGACTACAGCCATGAAATTAGATTTCTTCTTTGCAGGAAAGCTATGACAAACCTAGACAGTGTGTTAAAAAGCAGAGACATCTTTTTACCAACTGACAAATGTCTGTATAGTCAAGGTTGTGGTCTTTCCAGTAGCCTTGTACAGATGTGAGAGCTGGACCAATGAGGAAGGCAGAGCACCAAAGAATTGATTCTTTAGGACTGTGGTGCTGGAGAAGACTCTTGAGAGTCCCTTGCACAGCAAGGAGATCAAACAAGTCAATCTTAAAGGAAATCAACCCTGAATACTTATTGGAAGGACTGGTGCTGAAGCTGAAGCTCCAATATGTTGGCCATCTGATGTGAACAGCCAACTCATTGGAAAAGACCCAGATGCTAGGCAAAATTGAAGACAGAAGTGAAAAAGGGTGACAGAGGATGAGATGGTTGGATGGCATCACCAATTCAACGGATATGAACTTGAGTAAACTCTGTCAGGAGATGGTGAGGGATAGGGAAGCCTGGCATGCCATGGGGTCATGAAGAGTCAGACATGACTTGGCTCCTGAATAACAGTTTATTCATTTAAATTGTGACCTCATTAATTGATCTTATATATGAAACATTTAGTTTTAAATGTGATAGATCTAAAATCAGAAGCAAGTGTGGTATTTTTTTGGTATAGATCATCATTATTAAACTAATATTTTTGCTGAAGAAAAACTAATTTAAATAAGCAGGGCTGGATCATCACAATACTTTTATTTTATTAAAGAATCATAGAGCATTGTAATTAAGAAATATACACCTTAAAAGCTAATATAATTAATAGACATGTTTTCCTTAAGTCCTTCATAGTAGGAGATGGGTACATATGTCTACATATGTACATGTATGACAATCTTTACTGTCAAGACTTACACTATGTGGTTAGCAGACACATTTTCCAATCTGTATAAAATGCTGTCAAATAAGGAAGAAATAAAATAATTAACTTAGAAGAACAGAAATGAGCATGTACTCCTGGCTAGAACCCTCAGGTTACAATTGAAATGATTATTAAGATATGAAGGGAAATCACAGGATATGCCATAAATTAAAATCCAAATATATTTTAAACATATTCATTTACAAATATGAATGCTTATAAATAACTATTTAATTAAAATGCTTCCTAGAAATTCACACATGCTATGTATACCCAAACACACTAGATCTGTGAAATGTTAAAGAGTGATACCACCCCATAGCTTTCTTCTGAATGCACACTCAATTTTCTACAAATAATACCCCTGAATGAATATAAATGAAGGAAACATTCCTCTATCTGCTAGTTTGACTATGAAAAAAAAAAGGAAAAAAAAGAAAGTTTTATGGAACTAGTGCAATCTAATTTCCATTGCATTTCCTATCTCAGTGAAAGGCTAACAGTCTTCTCAACTGGCTTATTCATGAACCATGATACTAATCTAAACACCTGTAGTTTTCACACTTGTTAAACAAAAGACCTAATTTAAAAAATAATTATTACTGAGAAAAAAATTATTTCTCTATTTCAAAAACTAATAATTTTTTAAAGGTGAGAGGTATTGATGCTGTCTTTTCAACTGCTTTTAAATGTGATGCATACCCTGTATTTACCTAATAAATAAGAAGTATTGAGTTAGTAAGTGAGCTCCTTGCCCCTGGATCATGGAAACAGTGAATGGAAACATATGTAAACATCACCCTTGATAAAACTTCAGTTATAATATCTACCAGGGCTGAATCACAGACAAGACATTCTGGATTGAGAAGCTTTAACTACTCCTAATAAATCACATTAACATATTCATTTCAATGCACTGTTACTAATACAGTACATCCTCTACATATGAACCTTCAAGTTTTAAATTTTCAAAGGTGCAAACATGCATCTGGTTCCAGCAAGGAACCAGAACCCGGTGCCATCAGCATTAGGTGTGAGTGAAATTGCAGCTTGCCTTCCCTCTCATATTGCTGATGATCCTTTGTTCCACCATCTCCCACCTTCTCTCCCTCCTCAAGTCTGTAATTCTTCTTGCTTGTTCATTCAACACCAGCCCATGGATGTCAATGGTTGTACTGTACTACTGTACTTTTCAAGGTAGTGTACTGCAGGGTTTAAAAATGTTTACTTTTTATATATTTTTTAAAGTATTGTTTGTGTGAAAAGTATTATAAACCCATTACAGAATAGCACTATGTAGCTAATTATGTTAGTCAGTACCTAGGCTAACATTGTTGGACTTATGAACAAATAGGACTTACCAGCGTGCATGCTCTTGGAACAGAACTTGTTCTTATGTAGGGGACTTACCGTATCTGCAATATGCCTAAACAATGCATATTCAGGGATTAAAGGAAGCTTACCACATTCCTCAGTGATTAATGCAAAGAAATAGAGGAAAACAATAGAATGGGAAAGACTAGAGATCTCTTCAAGAAAATTAGAGATACCAAGGGAACATTTCATGCAAAGATAGGCACAATAAAGGACAGAAATAGTTTGGACCTAACAGAAGCAGAAGATATTAAGAAGAGGTGGCAAGAATACACAGAACTGTACAAAAAAGATCTTCATGACCCAGATGATCACGATGGTGTGATCACTCACCTAGAGCCAGACATCCTGGAATACAAAGTTAAGTGGGCCTTAGGAAGTATTACTATGAACAAAGCTAGTGGAGGTGATGGAATTCCAGTTGAGCTATTTCAAATCCTAAAAGATGATACTGTGAAAGTGCTGCACTCAATATGCCAGCACATTTGGAAAACTCAGCAGTGGCCACAGGACTGGAAAAGGTCAGTTTTCATTCCAATCTCAAAGAAAGGCAATGCCAAAGAATGCTCAAACTACCGCACAGTTGCACTCATCTCACACGCTAGTAAAGTAATGCTTAAAATTCTCCAAGCCAGGCTTCAGCAATATGTGAACCGTGAACTTCCAGATGTTCAAGCTGGTTTTAGAAAAGGCAGAGGAACCAGAGATCAAATTGCCAACATCCACTGGATCATTGAAAAAGCAAGAGAGTTCCAGAAAAACATTTATATTTGCTTTATTGACTATGCCAAAGACATTGATGATGTAGATCACAATAAACTGTGGAAAATTCTGAAAGAGATGGGAATACCAGACCACTTGACCTGCCTCTTGAGAAACCTGTATGCAGGTCAGGAAGCAACAGTTAGAACTGGACATGGAACAACAGACTGGTTGCAAATCGGGAAAGGAGTACGTCAAGGCTATATATTGTCACCCTGCTTATTTAACTTATATGCAGAGTACATCATGAGAAATATTGGGCTGGAAGAAGCACAAGCTGGAATCAAGATTCCTAAGAGAAATATTAATAACCTCAGATATGCAGATGATACCACCCTTATGGAAGAAAGTGAAGAAGAACTAAAGAGACTCTTGATGAAAGTCAAAGAGGAGAGTGAAAAGTTTAGCTTAAATCTCAACATTCTGAAAACTAAGATCATGACATCTAGTCCCATCACTTCATGGCAAATAGATGGGGAAACAGTGGAAATAGTGGCTGACTTTATTTTGGGGGGCTCCAAAATCACTGCAGATGGTGATTGCATCTTTGAAATTAAAAGATGATTGCTCCTTGGAAGGAATGTAATGTCCAACCTAGACAGCATATTAAAAAGCAGAGACATTACTTTGCCAACAAAGTTCCATCTAGTCCAAGCTATGGTTTTTCCAGTGGTCATGTATGGATGTGAGAGTTGTACTTATAAAGAAAGCTGAGCACCAAAGAACTGATACTTTTGAACTGTGGCATTGGAGAAGACTCTTGAGAGTCCCTTGGACTGCAAGGAGATCCAACCAGTCCATCCAAAAAGAGATCAGTCCTGAGTATTCATTGGAAGGACTGATGTTGAAGCTGAGACTCCAATACTCTGGCCACCTGATGGGAAAAGCTGACTCATTGGAAAAGACCCTGATGCTGGGAAAGATTTAAGGCAAGAGAAGAAGGGGATGAAAGAGCATGAGATGGTTGGATCGCATCACCGACTCAATGGGCATGAGTTTGGGTGTACTCCAGGTGTTGGTGATGGACAGGGAGGCCTGGCATGCTGCTGTTCATGGGGTTGCAAAGAGTCGGGACATGACTGAACAAGTGAACTCAACTGAATTGAACTACCACATGGGTCCTATGAACTTGGCAATTGTAGAAAAATTGCAGACTTTTGAGGGAAATGTGTCTTCTATTGTTCTGTCCTTGATCTCACACATAACAAATAAGTGTAATAATAATCCTCATAAGATTCATGTGAAATAATATATGAGTATATATTCATACATATATATTCATGTATTGATAGGTAGATATAGATATGTATTTGGTATATACAAATATATATAGAGAGAGGGAGATAGAGAGAGCAAGATCCTCAGTCATGAGTGGCTCCATTAACCACTGTCAAATCTGGATGCCAATTTCACCTTCTCACCTGTTCTCGTTCTCTTGGCCCTTGGTACCCTCCAAATCTACACTTCAGATGAACTGAACAGCAAACAACTTTTGAAAACTGGAAGCTTTCTAGGTATTCTGGTTTGGGCGTGGAATGTCTTTTAGCAGAAACAGGAGTCGGAGCAGAAGCAGTAGTGGTATTTATTCATAAACCTCTCCACAATCTCTGCTTCTCTTGATTCACTGATGCTCTAATCTTTAGATGAAGCTGTGATTTAGGTTTTCTTTTTATCAAATAAGATTCTCAGCTAGAAGTTGTTCTGTTTTGTAAGGAAGCATTTGAAAACTTAAAGGCATATTATTGTTTGTCCCAGTGAGTGAAAAATGCCCCTGCCATTTGGTGAGCACAAAGCAGAGTTGCTAAAGGCATCGGAGTGTCCTGTACAAGACAGAACTGCACTTCCAGATTGTTGATGATGTGCCTTTGAAAATCCTAGAGGAACTGGAGAAGGCCATTCTACACAGTTGCCAAGAGAAATAGCAACAACCTCAGATGTGCAGATGATACCACTCTATTGGAAGAAAGTGAAGAGGAACTAAAGGGCCTCTTGATGAGGGTGAAAAGGAGCATGTAAAAGCTGGCCTGAAACTCAACATTAAAAAAAAAAAAAAATTAAGATCAGAGCATCTGGTCCCATTGTGCTAATTTGATTCAGTCTTCTCCAACTCTTTGCGACCCTATCGACTGTATCTAGGAGTCTCCTCTATCCATGATTCTCCAGGCAAGAATATTGGAGTGAGTTTTTATCATGTCCTTCTCTGGGGAATCTTCCCGACTCAGGGATCAAACCTGCATTTCCTACGTCTCCTACATTGGCAGGCAGATTCTTTACCACTAGTGCCACCTGGGATTCAGTTCCATCACTTCATGGCAAATACAAGGGTAAAAAAATGGAAGCAATGACAGATTTTATTTTCTTGGGCTCCAAAATACCTTCAGACCGTGACTGCACCCATGAAAATTAAAAGACACATGTTCATTGGAAGGAAAACAGGACAACATAGACAGCATGTTAAAAAGCAGAAACAAAAGGTCTGTACAATCAAAGCTCTGGTTTTTCCTGTAGTCATGTATGGATGTGAGAGGTAGATCATAAAGAAGACTGAGTGCTGAAGAATTGATACTTTTTAATTGTGGTGGAGAAGATTCTTGAAAGTCCCTCTAACTGTAAGATCAAACCAGTGAATTCTAAAGGAAATCAACCCTGAATATTCATTGGAAGGACTGTTGCTGAAGTTGAAGCTCCAATATTTTGGTCACCTGATTTAAAAAGCTGACTCATTGGAAAATACTCTAACTCTGGGAAAGATTGAAGGCAAAAGAAGGGGGTGGCAGAGCATGAGATGGTTAGATAGCACCACTGACTCAATGGACATGAATCTGAGCAAACTCCAGGAGATACTGGATGACAGAGGAACCTGGCATGCTGCAGTCCATGGGGTCACAAAGAGTCAGATATGACTTAGAAACTGAACAGCAAAGACAAATGCTACACAAAATCACCAAGGTCTATAAGACCTTTCTGGGGCTAAGACATTAAAAACTGATTTATTCTTATATTCTTTAGCTCCTGAAAAACTGTAGATTTTCACAAAGTGCTTGTAGAATAAACAAGTGAATGAAGGGAAATTTGGATAATATCCCAGGCCCCCTTCATAGTGCTGTGTCCCTGCTTTGTCCTCTGTAGGTAACAGTTGCTTAACCTTAAATATAATTATTTAGTAATTACCTCCAGCTATATATAGCATTTTTAAAGATGATACAAAAAGTAATGGGCTTCCCAGGTGGCCTTAGTGGTAAAGAATTTTCCTGCCAATGCAGGAGACGTGGGTTCGGTCCCTCAGGTGGGAAGATCCCCTGGAGAAAGAAATGGCAACCCACTCTGATATTCTTGCCTGGGAAATTTCATGGACAGAGGAGCCTGGTGGAGCTACAGCCCATGAGGTTACACAAGAGTTGGATATGACTTAGTGACTCAACAATAATGATAACAAATAATCACGGCAGAAGTATAAATAAATGCATAAATACATTTCACATCCAAGGAAGATCTATTTAGGAAAGTATGTAATTTGTACCTTATACTCAGAATTGTTTATTAAGTACTAATTCTGTGACAGGCTCTTTTTATATAAGTGCCTGAGAAAATCAATGATAAAACAGACAGCATATGAGGTTGGTTTTTGTGCATGTTGTTTGAATCCTGGACTCCTTGATGAGCCAAAATTACTTCAAAATACTGGCAGAGCTTCACCATACAAAGAAATCTAATTATCCAGACTTGAGGATGCCTCACCTCTGTATGCCCCCAGCATCACTTACATCCTCTTCTTACAGAAATTCACATTAAACTTTTTTAGCAGAACTTCATCACTAGATTTCGTCATCTGGTAAAATCCATCTCTCCATCTTTCTGTGCTAAGTCAATCCTCAGATATTTCAGACAGAGGGAGAATTGTGAGGTTTCTTTCGTACCATGTGCCAGGGATGAGAGGAGAGCCAGACTTGGTTCCATCTTGTGTGACTGATTACTACTACGTTGAAGAAACTGTCACATTCATGAGATCAGTAAATATTTAGTGTCCCATGAATGACCTAACTACACTGGATTTTGCTCAACAAACTTCTCAAACTTTCCCTAGTTTCAAAAGGAATAATTGACTTTAATTGACTTTAAAATCTCTGGATTAGTGGACTTTCAAGCTCTCTAGCCCCATTTTCTGATACTGTCTTTAGAATGTAAAATTTGAAGTCAAACAGACTTGAGTGTGAATTATGACTCTGATGTTGGCTTTGTGATTTTGGACGTACAACGTGAGTCTATACTTTTTATGAAAAAAAATGAAAAGAGTGTTTCATAATTGAAAAATGCTAGGCAAAGATTTCACTTTTGGGTTTCAAGCAAGTCAAGACCTCACTGAAAATATAAACTTGTGTATCAATCTCTGACATGTCCTTTTACTATTTTTTATTAAGGTAAAATTAATATATAATATTATACAAGTTTCAGGTGTGCCATATTATAATTTGACATCTATATAGACTATACAGTTGTCCTTTACTCTTAAGACCATGCTTGATTTGTGGAAATGACTGGGAAATTCTAAAATGCATCTGAGATACTTAAATGTGGAAGTTGGACCATGAAGAAGACTGAGCACTGAAGAAATGATGCTTTCAAACTGTGGTGCTGGAGAAGACTCTTGAGATTCTCTTGGACAATAAAGAGATCAAACTAGTTAATCCCAGAGGAAATCAACCCCGAATATTCATTGGAAGGACTGTTGTTAAAGCTGAATCGCCAATACTTTGGCCACATAATAGGAAGAGCCAATTCATTAGAAAAGAACCTGATGCTGGGAAAGATTGAAGGCAGGAGAAGATGGTGGCAGAGGATGAGATGATTTGATAGCATCACCGACTCAAAGGACATGACTTTGAGCAAATTCCAGGAGATAGTGAATGACAGGAAAGCCTGGCAGGCTGCAGTCCATGCTGTCACAAAGAGTTGGACACAACTTATCAACTGAAAAACAACAACAGCAGAAAACTATATTAGGCTATATTGTGGAATAAGTCATGGAATAACTAAGAACCCAATCTCTTTCTGTAAGATTGTTATGAAACAGTGTAATATCAGTTTTTTATATACCTTTGAAAAATAAAATGGCCATAATTTTTTAAAATTTTATTAACTATTAGAAAACACCTTTAATTGAACACAGTTGTTAAAGTATGCTCGTATCTGTTAACTACTCCTTCATGGGAAATATCAGTGACCGTAATTTCTTTAAAAAAGAAAAAAAAAAAGTAAAGTTTGCAGATATTCTGGACCCAGATTTGCCAAATTTATTGAATTATGATTCTGTTTACTACTAGCCCTATGATGCTGATAAATCATTAAAAATCCCTGTGTCTCAGTTTCCCTCTCTGCAAACTCAGTAACGACAGTAAGCAGCTACATCGCAGTGTGTTACAAGAGTTAAATAAAGAATGTTTAGAAGAGTGTTTGACACATAGTGAATGCTCATGCTCATTGTTTTCTAAGGACACCTCAATTTGTGGTCTTACTGCAAATGTTTCAGAATGACCCACAGATGCATCTTGGAAATCTACAATTGTCATTACCTTTGCTTTGCCCTGCTGTGACTTAGTTTGGACTAGGTGCAAGTAATCTTCACCAAAAGTAAATTATATATGTCTTATTTGTGTGTTTTCAAGATCTAATGCAAGCATGTTATTTGAAGCACTTAACAGTTATTTATTCATAAGACCCACGCATTAGAAAAGAAAAAAGTTAGAAAATAAATATCCTATTTTCCTTTTCATATTTTTCCATGAAACTGGCATGGCTTTATTTCTGAATGTTGGTCCATTTTTCTACTACTCATTTTTTACCATATCCAATAGCAATATTCATATGAATCTACTTTAAAAAATGAAGGAGAGTTTAGAAAATGGCTATGCTCTGTAGAATGGCTGGATTGCTCTGAAGGCCAGCTTGCACCAGCTGTTTTCACAAGATAGAGTTTCCTCAAACTACCTGCTCCCTTTCAGTCTTCCCTAACAACAACAACAAAAAGAGCAGGAAGCTGGACTGGGGGAAAAAAACAGCAGGAACAGGTGGGCAGGGATTCTTCTGGCAATAGATCTTGTTTTCACTGTTTTTGCTTTGGTTGAATTTCAGAGTTCAAGACCTAGAAGTTCTGGGGACAACTTTTTCATTTAACTCATTAAAAATTTATATTATAGAACTTCACCTTCTCATACTGCCTGGTTTTAAGACTGATGAGTGAGGTGCACTGAGGGTAAAACTCTATGATGAGCATATGTGGGTGTATATTCAAGCTAGGATTATGGAAGCTGTGTGATTGATTTCCACCAGAAGTTGATATGGTGGAGCAGTGGGTTGATTTGCTTGGATGGAGTCAAATAAAATATTTGTGATTTAGGTAGGTAGGCACGGTAAGGGAAAAAACTAATTTGGAGAGATTTAATCACTGTTAGGATTGAGTGAAAGAACAGAAGTGATCAGGTGTTTCACTGGCTTAGAGAATGTTTTGTCATGCTGCCTTTACTGCCCGGTTTGGGGAAAAATAAGAGTGGTTCCACTGGGTTAATTGACGATTTATATATCAGCTGCTAATCCCATTTCTTTCATTATCACCCTTTTTGTGTAAGTCCTGTGTTAGAGATCACTGAAATGGACAAGATAGGCACTTGATGAAAACTGGAAAGGAGAATTTCAAGTGCGTTAGTGGTGACTGTTCTAGCTTGCAAATGTAGAACCCTAATTTGAAATATTTGAAGCAAAAGGGGATTTTACCAGCTCATTGGTTCTGTGTTGGACATCTTAATGTTTGTTCCTCTTGATCCATTCATGGTTTTTTCTACCTGCTCTGTTCTTGGGATGCTAACCCATATGAATTATATCAATGATATCCCTTGTTCTTTGGCCTCTTTTGGTGCTGGCAGGAGATCATACAGATGAGCAGAGTGAGGTTAGTATACTCTTCTTGCATCACCTGATTTTGGCTATGGTTCTTTATTACCTTAGATTTACTGTCATAAATCCTTCTCTACGGAATTTTCTTTCTGCCTTCTGGTCATTTTTTTCCTCTCCTTGCTCCTATAAACTTAGGAGAGGTGATCTGTTCAGTTTAGTTGCTCAGTTGTGTCCAACTTTTTGCAACCCCATGTACTGCAGCACACCAGGCTACCCTGTCCATCACTAACTCCTGGAACTTACTCAAACTCATGTTCATTGAGTTGGTGATGCCATGCAACCATCTCATCCTCTGTCATCCCCTTCTCCTCCTGCCTTCAATCTTCCCCAGCATCAGGGTCTTTCTAAATGAGTCAGTTCTTCCCATCAGGTAGCCAAAGTATTGGTGCTTCTGCTTCAGCATCAGTCCTTCCAATGAGTATTCAGGATTGATTTCCTTTAGGATTGACTGGTTTGATCTCCTTGCAGTTCACAGGACTCTTAAGCGTATTCTCCAACACCAGTTCAAAAGCATCAATTCGTTGGCACTCAGCTTTTTTATGGTCCAATTCTCACACCCATAGATGACTACTGGAAAAACCATAGCTTTGACTAGATGGACCTATGCCAGCAAAGTAATGTCTCTGCTTCTTAGTACACTGTAGGTTTGTCATAGCTTTTCTTCCAAGAAGCAAGTGTCTTTTAATTTCATGACTGCAGTCACCATCAACAGCAATTTTAGAGTCCAAGAAAATAAAATCTGTCACTGTTTCCACTGTTTCCCCATCTATTTGCCATGAAGTGATGGGACTGGATGCCATGATCTTAGTTTTCTGAATGTTGAGTTTTAAGCCAGTTTTTTCACTCTCCTCTTTCATTTTCATCAAGAGACTCTTTAGTTCCTCTTTGCTTTCTGCCATAAGGGTGGCGTTATTTGCATATTTGAAGTTGTTGATATTTCTCCTGGTAATCTTGATTCCGGCTTGTGCTTCATCTAGCCTGGCATTTTTCACAATATACTATGCATATAAGTTAAAAAGGCAGGGTGACAATTTATAGCCTTTACGTACTCCTTTTCCGATTTGGTAGCAGTCTATTATTCCATGTCCAGTTTTAACTGCTGCTTCTTGACCTTCATACAGACTTCTCAGGAGGCAGGTAAGGTGGTCTGGTATTACCATCTCTTTAAAAATTTTCCACAGTTTGTTTGAATGCACACAGTCAAAGACTTTGGCATAGTCAATAAAACAGAAGTAGATATTTTTCTGGAATTGTCTTGCTTTTTCAATGATTCAGTGGTTGTTGGCAATTTGATCTCTGGTTGCTTTGCCTTTTCTAAATCCAGCTTGAACATCTGGAAGTTCTAAATTCATGTACTATTGAAGCCTGGCTTGGAGAGGCGATGGCTCTCCATTATTATGCCCCATGCCTTGTATTTCCCCTGCTCTAATCTTTGTATATATTCTCTTGATAAAATTATCCTCAATTACCCAGCTTAAAGGAAGCATGTCTCACTGATCTGTTTGAATTTGGGTTAATCAGCATCATCTTGATCACTTTGAGTACCGTTAATCTTCAGTTCCAGGGTTGCTTTGTTTCTACTTGAATTCAGTTTTCTTGGAATTGTGTTAGATGAAGCAGCTTATGTCATGACTACAGTCTGGTTATCATATCATTAACTTCCTCTACCTGTGTTTCAGTATCTACTAGACAGCTCACAGGATATTGCTCAGAATATTATATAGCTCCTGAGGAGAAATTAAAGGTCTTGGTTTTGTTTAATAGCTAAATTTTTATTATTTTGTTTTGCCTGACTATTTTCCTTTGCTTTTGCATTTTTGTGCTTCTCTGATTAAATTTGTTCTTTAGAAATAGGGGAAGCCTTAGGAAGCTACAGTTTTTCTGCAAACAAGAAATAGGCAGAGGACACAGCAGGGGAGTGTCTTGTCCCAGGAAGGCCCTATGGAGGTCCTGCTCAGTTACAGTCTCATCAGTCATATCTATTTGTAAGAAATCAGAAATACATAGTCTTTCTTCATAGTCTCACTTTTGCCTATGTGGTTGACCTGGCTTCTATGTCCCTATTTTCTGCATCACAGCTTATTAAGCTGGACTGGGTCAAGTCCATACATTTCCTGATTACGCTTCATCATAGTGTTCTCTCTGCTGAGATCTTAGTGTGTTTATTATCTGGGTTAGTAAATTTCTACTAATAGTATGCTTTGAAATTTTTACCTTTTTATTTTCAAAACTAAATGTTTAGGCATTTGAGTGTAAAACAAATCATCTAGCATTAACACACTCATTATGCTAACATCTAACACTAACACACTCTCATCCTCAACTCTTTCTATTTCCAAATGGAAACAACCTGAAGAAATTCCGTAAGTTCTCATGAGCTTGACTGCCCTATCTTCCCAAGGGAATTTATCAAAGCTACACTCCAATGTGACTTCCACTGACCCTAGTGATCTTCAACAATGGTGGATATAGGGAATCCCTGGCTTCTCTCTACTTCTGAAATCTGAGAAGTCAAGTGGCTCAGATGAAACTTTGACCTTGCAAGTTGACTTTCTAGAAGCCAGCTGGAGGAGTTGGGTTACCCAACCTAAAAGTGTGGGGAATCAATCACCTGGGAGTGAACCTTGTCAGATGAAACATAGGAGGTATACCCGGAAGATATATCCTCTATCCTTGCTGTCTTTAAAGGACTGTTTCTAGTCCCAGTGGCTTCACAGGGCCTTTCTGGAGGATACACCATGGAATCAAGCAATGGTTTCTGTTCTCTCAAGACTGTGTACCCAAATTTTTTGTGAACTGCTTTGTAATTTTTTCTTCTCTGTCTCCTGCTTCATATCCCATTTTTCCTCCTCTTGCTACCCTGAGATTGCAATCTTCAACCTGGATGACATGCCTCAAAGCTCTGTTTTCTAGGGATCGTGCTCTGTGACTAGTCTATTATCAATGTTACTGAGACATGAAATGGAAGAACTAAAAGAAGTAACTTTAATAGGGAATCAACAGCATCACAGATTGTTTCATGCATTTATAGAATTTCATGTTTACAATAGTATTCTAAGATGTTATTGCCTTTCATAAATGAAGAAAATGAGTCTCAGAGTGTTAAAAGGATTTCCTCAAAATACTATGATTTGTATCTCAAATTCACTAACCCTACTTCAAAGCAAATAATACATTCATGATTGAAAAGATGAAATTTGCTCTTATTACTTGCATACCATCAAGGATGGGACTTGGGGCACATAGTTCTTACATTCTTTCAATAAGATAGGAGATGCTCCCTGGATGACTGTCTTTTCTAGAGAACCTTGGGGCAGCCCTGGCCAATTTATACAGCCTTATGTGATTAAGTACCTTTCAACAGTTGGGGAGGGTATCCTGACATTACCCTCATGTCTCTATAGGCCTCCAGATTTTTGGCCATTCTCTTAAGCTGGCTAATCATTGGGTTTTACAGAAGATTTAGAGGCTTTGAATAATCAGGATATAATTGTATACAACTTAAGAGTCCTCTTCTTTCTCTTTTCCAGACAGTTAAAAATTTCTAAATCATCACAGGCACACTTAGTCTTTTATGAAAGATCTCTTAGGAAGATAACTTCAAAGCTTTCTCAGTAGCTAATTCAGAGGCTAATAACCTTTCCAGTCAGTTTTCCCTGCAGTTGAAACTGAATTTCTGTGACAAGAAAAACTCATTTCTCTTTGGCATCTCAGCTGGGACACAACATAAACTTGCAAAGCATTATAATAGATTATCCGGCAGATGAATTTTAAAAACACCAATAGTAATAGACATAATTTAATAATAAGACCAAGAAAAAACAGTACTTGAAGCAATAGCTTGTGAAATGCTGCTAATTGAAACTAGTGACCCAGAAGGCACTCACCAAAATGGGAAACGTACAAGATTAAGTACCACAAGAGAAAGGAGAGAAAGAGAAGGAAAATATTTCTACAAATAACAAAAGTTCACATAATCACCATGCTTTAAGTCTGACACAGACCATGGAGGGCAAATAAGTTGCCCAGGGTCTCTCTGCTATGTAGATCAAGAAATAATACTATAAAACACTATTCCTAGCAAACTAAGGTAAAGCACTTCCTAATAATTGCACTCAGCAGGCCATAATAAAAAACAATAAGAGACATTAGGTCAATAGGAAATTTGGCAACCTCTCACTTCTGTGACATATCCCACTCTAGTCGTGAGAGGGCCATGGCAGACACTGTCAGCTTCCAGGGCAAAAGGTATTTAATCTTCTTCCTTTGAAACAAAACCTTATTTTCAAGTATTGGGGAATATCACATAATTTTCAAGTGAGTATGTGTTCATTTCTAGCCCAAGGGGTAAATCTGGATTCATCTAAGATATAATAAATCATGATTATTATACCTTCCACCACAGGATTTAGGATGGGCTTGGGGTGAAGTTTGGGTCAATAAGACAAAAAGTATAGTCCCCAATAAACAATCCTATCCCTCTTTAAAACTAATTGAGGGTGACATTGTTTTCCTCATCTTGTCCTTGGACCTGGCTTCATAAAGCTGTGGTAACCTGGAAGAATAAGAGCCATCATACAGCCATAGGAACATAAAACCTGAAAACCATACCACTGACTTGAGTAGGCATGGTGAATATATGGAAATAGAATACTTGCCAGTTTATGAATTAACTACACTGGGAACCATGGAATCTCCAGAAAAAGAGCTGCATTAAATGTTAAGTGTCTGAAACATGGTTTTGATGAGTAGAGCCAGTGGAAAAATTAGCAATTTTTTTTTCCTTGCTTTCTCCCTCTCTCCCTTCCTCCCTCCCTCCTCCCTTCCTTCTTGCCTGTCTTCTTTCTGTTCACCTTTTTATTGGCAAAGAATTGGTAGAATAAAGAATGTAGATAGTCAGCATCAGGTCATTCAATTGAAAATATGTTTTATAAGAAAGGGATAAGATAAAAACATGATGCAGATAAAAAGGTAAAAAAAACAGTGGTCGAGAAGCAGTGGAGTAAAAATAAGCATCGAATTAAAAAGCTTCCTTTATAAAGGATTTATGTTTGCTGACAAGGAAGGATGAGAATCTTTGAAGAACACACAGAATTATACCCAATAAGATGGAAATATGATGCACTTATGAATCAATTTATTAGAAGAAAAAAAGATGGAGGAGAAAAGGAAGTAAAATAGAAGTGACTGACCTTTGTCTTATTTCTCTCATTTAGTCATAAGCCAGGACAGAACTTCCTCTCTGTATATGGTAATAATAATACATGTTCTATTCATCTTCAAAATATCTTTAATATTGAAATAAAATAATGAGAAAATGCTTGGAAAAGCATAAAATAAAATTATCATCATAGTAAAAACATGACAAAATACATTCCATTTATAGGATAATTAGTTTATCATATTTGACAATTATATTCTTGCAAAGAAATTATATGGATGACATTTTCAGATGAGAAGACTGAGGCTTAGAGAAATTCTTATTTTCTAAGTGTACTGTGGCTCAGACCATGAACTCCTTATTGCCAAATTCAGACTTAAATTGAAGAAAAGAGGGAAAACCACTAGACCATTCAGGTATGACCTAAATCAAATCCCTTATGATTATACAGTGGAAGTGAGAAATAGATTTAAGGGCCTAGATCTGATAGATAGAGTGCCTGATGAACTATGGAATGAGGTTCGTGACATTGTACAGGGGACAGGGATCAAGACCATCCCCATGGAAAAGAAATGCAAAAAAGCAAAATGGCTGTCTGAGGAAGCCTTACAAATAGCTGTGAAAAGAAAAGAAGTGAAAAGCAAAGGAGAAAAGGAAAGATATAAACAACTGAATGCAGAGTTCCAAAGAATAGCAAGAAGAGAGAAGAAAGCCTTCTTCAGCGATCAATGCAAAGAAATAGAGGAAAACAACAGAATGGGAAAGACTAGAGATCTCTTCAAGAAAATTAGAGATACCAAGGGAACATTTATTGCAAAGATGGGCTCGATAAAGGACAGAAATGGTATGGACCTAACAGAAGCAGCAGATATTAAGAAGAGGTGGCAAGAATACACAGAAGAACTGTACAAAAAAGAACTTCACGACCCAGATAATCATGATGGTGTGATCACTGACCTAGAGCCAGACATCCTGGAATGTGAAGTCAAGTGGGCCTTAGAAAGTATCACTATGAACTAAGCTAGTGTAGGTGATAGAATTCCAGTTGAGCTATTCCAATCCTGAAAGATGATGCTGTGAAAGTGCTGCACTCAATATGCCAGCACATTTGGAAAACTCAGCAGTGGCCACAGGACTGGAAAAGGTCAGTTTTCATTCCAATCCCAAAGAAAGGCAATGCCAAAGAATGCTCAAACTACCGCACAGTTGCACTCATCTCACACGCTAGTAAAGTAATGCTCAAAATTCTCCAAGCCAGGCTTCAGCAATACATGAACCGTGAATTTCCTGATGTTCAAGCTGGTTTTAGAAAAGGCAGAGGAACCAGAGATCAAATTGCCAACATCCACTGGATCATGGAAAAAGCAAGAGAGTTCCAGAAAAACATCTATTTCTGCTTTATTGACTATGCCAAAGCCTTTGACTGTGTGGATCACAGTAAACTGTGGAAAATTCTGAAAGAGATGGGAATACCAGACCACCTGATCTGCCTCTTGAGAAATTTGTATGCAGGTCAGGAAGCAACAGTTAGAACTGGACATGGAACAACAGACTGGTTCCAAATAGGAAAAGGAGTACGTCAAGGCTGTATATTGTCACCCTGCTTGTTTAACTTATATGCAGAGTACATCATGAGAAACGCTGGACTGGAAGAAACACAAGCTGGAATCAAGATTGCTGAGAGAAATATCAATAACCTCAGATATGCAGATGACACCACCCTTATGGCAGAAAGTGAAGAGGAACTCAAAAGCCTCTTGATGAAAGTGAAAGTGGAGAGTGAAAACGTTGGCTTAAAGCTCAACATTTAGAAAACGAAGATCATGGCATCCGGTCCCATCACTTCATGGGAAATAGATGGGGAAACAGTGTCAGACTTTATTTTTCTGGGCTCCAAAATCACTACAGATAGTGACTGCTGCCATGAAATTAAAAGACGCTTACTCTTGGAAGGAAAGTTATGACCAACCTAGATAGCATATTCAAAAGCAGAGACATTACTTTGCCAACAAAGGTTCATCTAGTCAAGGCTATGGTTTTTCCTGTGGTCATGTATGGATGTGAGAATTGGACTGTGAAGAATGCTGAGCACTGAAGAATTGATGCTTTTGAAGTGTGGTGTTGGAGAAGACTCTTGAGAGTCCCTTGGACTGCAAGGAGATCCAACCAGTCCATTCTGAAGGAGATCAGCCCTGGGATTTCTTTGGAAGGAATGATGCTGAAGCTGAAACTCCAGTACTTTGGCCACCTCAGGCGAAGAGTTGACTCATTGGAAAAGACTCTGCTGCTGGGAGGGATTGTGGGCAGGAGGAGAAGGGGATGACAGAGGATGAGATGGCTGGATGGCATCACTGACTCGATGGACGTGAGTCTGAGTGAACTCCAGGAGTTGGTGATGGACAGGGAAGCCTGGCGTGCTTCGATTCATGGGGTCGCAAAGAGTTGGACACAACTGAGCGACTGATCTGATCTGATCTGATCTGACACAGGTAATCAATGAGAGAACTGTTCTAAACTACAATTTCACATATATACAAACTAAAAAGTTATACTTCTTTCATCCCCTTCCCTTTCCATTTACATTAGGCTTGTCCTAAATTGATGTCTATAATTTCCATTTACAATAGGGTTGAGATCGACATTTTTACTGCAAACTATTCTTGATAAATTCAAGGGTGATTGACAAAGTGGAGGTTAATCATAGCCAATAAGCATTTATTCCCTTATCACTTCAGAGCACTGCAACAGTCTAACTTTCAAACCTACTGGACACACTTCATGTTCAGCAAGAATAGAGTGGTCTTCTGTCTGAACACAGGTCTGTAGGAGTCTAAGTCTTTTCGTTATTAATCTTATGATAGGGAAAGTAGTTCATTTGTATGGAAATAGCTGAACTGGGATGATGTGTTCCTTGTTCAGAATGAAACACAGATTTCTGATTAAAAGCCAAATCATTCTTTGAAAAGGTCAAAATGATGACTTCAAATGAAACTGTTACAGCTCTATTTTCTATGGGTCACTGATGAAATGCCCTGCCAAAATATGATCCAGTTATCTGGTGTTTCTATGTGATTGCAAATTTTAAAGTCTTCTTTCACTTAAAAGTTTTGAAAGTAGATAAACATTGAATGCCTACATACATTTTGAATGCACGTATTTCGTGCTTTGTGAGAAAAAAATAAATTGTATGTTAAATTGTGATTGCAAACTAGCAGTACTATAGACAAGGATTACATAAATCAGAGTCCTGGTGGCCATTATATACATTACTTTGTAAAGATGAGCATGTTATTTTATGATCCAGCATTTCTTCTCAAAACAGAGGGATGTACATACCTACAAAAATGAGTCTATATACCCTAAAAACATGTGCATAAATTGTGCATGGAAAGAATACTCATAAAAAACCTGAAAACAACCCAAATGTCCATCAACAATAAATGAAAAAATAATGATGGGTCACACAGATATGATACGCAAATAAGTTACACCCAACAGAGGGCATATGCATGACTTAATTTCCATAAAGCTTAAGAATAGACAAATATTACCTATGGTGTTCTGGAACTCTCTTGCTTGAAGGCAGGAGGAGAAGGGGATGACAGAGGATGAGATTGTTGGATGATATCATCAACTTGATGGACATGAGTTTTAGCAAGCTCTGGGAGTTGGTGATGAACAAGGAAGCCTGGCATGCTGCAGTCCATGGGATCACAAAGAGTCGGACATAACTGAGCGACTGAACTGAACTGAACTGAACCTATGGTGTTAGAAGTTAGAAAGTATTTGGAGGTTTTTGAAAGATTAAATTACAGGGGTTACAAGAGAATGTGTAGGCTGCCAGAAATGTTCCCTTTTATCCATCTCTGTACTTAACATATCTGTAAAAATTCACAACACTGTACATTTAGGATTGTGCATATTACTATAGTAATTGGATACCTAATAAATAATTCAGAGATAACGGTTTCACAAATCCATATTTAAAAGAAAGAATTTCACAGATGTTTTAGATCTTTTAAAAAGTGTATGAATGGGCAATTCTGAGTTGATTGGTTTATGTTTCCCAGAACTAGTTCTGTAGTGACTAGTAGAACCAGTTTCCAACTTCCTGTGAATTAGGATAGATAGCCAGCAGTCAATTTGAATTCAGTTTTTAGGCAGATTTATAATAATGAGCTCTTCTTATATTTTATTCCAATAGTTGTCCTGTTAAAAGAAAATATATGTTCATAATCTCACAATCCTTTTTATTAGAAAAATACTATCAAAGTTTTTTTGGTTCATATAAATCTCCTTTACCTGGAAAGGGTTTCCTAATCTTCAGTTGCATTCCAACAGTAATAATGATTAATATAAAACTATTTAAGTATAATTAATATTACATTCTGGGATGCTTTTCTTAATTTGACATAAAGAAAAAAACATCAAATCCTTTATGACTTCATTTATGAAAACACTGGCTTTTTGAACTTTATTTTGTATTCTTGGTGCCATGTACAGTGTACAGTGTACAAGGAAATCTATGACTCAAGTTCTGTTTCATAGGTTTGTTTTTTGTTTTTGTTTTACATAGCTGGACTTTGACGGATAAATTAGTTTTATTTAAGAAGCTATTTTTATTTATTTATTTATTTTTATTTCATTATTATTTTATTTATTTATTTATATTTTACTTTAAAATATTGTATTGGTTTTGCCATACATCAACCTTTCCAAAACTGAACCAGGAAGAAATATAAAATCATAACAGACCCATCACAAGCACAGAAATTGAAACTGTAATCAGAAATCTTCCAGCAAATAAAAGCCCAGGTCCAGACGGCTTCACAGCTGAATTCTACCAAAATTTAGAGAAGAGCTGACACCTATCCTACTCAAACTCTTCCATAAAATTGCAGAGGAAGATAAACTTCCAAACTCATTCTATGAGGCCACCATCACCCTGATACCAAAACCTGACAAAGATGCCACAAAAAATACACAATGGAGTATTACTCAGCCATTAGAAAGAATACATTTGAATCAGTTCTAATGAGGTGGATGAAACTGGAGCCTATTATACAGAGTGAAGTAAGCCAGAAAGAAAAACACCAATACAGTATATTAACGCATATATATGGAATTTAGAAAGATGGTAATGACAACCCTGTATGCGAGACAGCAAAAGAGACACAGATGTATAGAACAGTCTTTTGGACTCTGTGGAAGAGGGAAGGAGGGACGATTTGGGAGAATGGCATTAAAACATTTATAATATCATATAAGAAACGAATTGCCAGTCCAGGTTCGATCCAGGATACAGGAAGCTTGGGGCTGGTGCACTGGGATGATGCAGAAGGATGGTATGGGGAGGGAGGTGGGAGTGGGGTTCAGGATGGGGAACACGTGTACACCCGTGGCGGATGCATGTTGATGTATGGCAAAACGAATACAATATTGTAAAGTAAAATAATAATAATAATAATAAAGAAAAAAAAAGAAAGAAATCTACAGGCCAGTATCACTGCTGAACATAGATGCAAAAATCCTTAACAAAATTCTAGCAATCAGAATCCAACAACACATTAAAAAGATTATACACCATGACCAAGTGGGCTTTATCCCAGGGATGCAAGGATTCTTCAATATCTGCAAATCAATCAATGTAATACACCACATTAACAAACTGAAAAATAAAAGCCATATGATTATCTCAATAGATGCAGAGAAAGCCTTTGATAAAATTCAACATCCATTTATGATAAAAACTCTCCAGAAAGCAGGAATAGAAGGAATATACCTCAACATAATAAAAGCTGTATATGACAAACCCACAGCAAACATTATTCTCAATGGTGAAAAATTGAAAGCATTTCCCCTAGAGTCAGGAACAAGACAAGGGTGTCCACTCTCACCACTACTATTCAACATAGTTTTGGAAGTTTTGGCAACAGCAATCAGAGCATAAAAAGAACTAAAAGAAGCTATTTTTAAACTATTATATTCCTTATATTTTTTTACCTATGTCCTTAACTGCATTTTAATGATTTTTATTTCCAGATAATGATTCATTCTCACAGACCAGAGAGCTCCAATTTTAGCCAAATATTTTATTTGTTCACCTCTTCTTATTGCATTACCTTTTGATTTAGAAAAAATTTGTTTTTAAGGGCACTGACTCAATTATATAAGAACTATTCTAGTTGATCGTGAACTTCCAGATGTTCAAGCTGGTTTTAGAAAAGGCAGAGGAACCAGAGATAAAATTGTGAACATCTGCTGGATCATGGAAAAAGCAAGAGAGTTCCAGAAAAACATCTATTTCTGTTTTATTGACTATGCTAAAGCCTGACTGTGTGGATTACAATAAACTGTGGAAAATTCTGAAAGAGATGGGAATACCAGACCATCTGACCTGCCTCTTGAGAAACCTGTATACAGGTCAGGAAGCAACAGTTAGAACTGGACATGGAGCAGACTGGTTCCAAATCTGGAAATGAGTACATCAAAGTTGTATATTGTCAACCTGCTTATTTAACTTATATGCAGAGTACATCATGAGAAACGCTGGGCTAGAAGAAGCACAAGCTGGAATCAAGATTGCCTGGAGAAATATCAATAACCTCAAATATGCAGATGACACCACCCTTATGGCAGAAAGTGAAGAAGAACTAAAGAGCCTCTTTGATGAAAGTGAAAGAGGAGAGTAAAAAGTTGGCTTAAAACTCAACATTCAGAAAACTAAGATCATGGCATCTGGTCCATCATTTCATGGCAAATAGATGGGGAAACAGTGGAAACAGTGCCTGATTTTATTTTGGGGGGCTCCAAAATCACTGCAGATGGTAATTAAAGCCATGAAATTAGAAGACTCTTTGGAACAAAAGCTATGACCAATCTAGACAGCATATTAAAAAGCAGAGACATTGGGCGGAGGACCTAAGATGGCGGAGGAGTAGGACGGGGAGAACACTTTCTCCCCCACAAATTTATCAAAAGAACATTTAAAGCCGAGTAAATTCCACAAAACAACTTCTGAACGCCGGCAGAGGACATCAGGAATCCAGAAAAGCAACCCAAGTCTTTGAAAGGAGAGAGAAGAAATACAGCTCCACTCACCAGAACACCAACACAAGCTTCCCTAACCAAGAAACCTTGACAAGCCACCTGTACAAACCCACACAGAGCGAGGAAATGCCACAATAAAGAGAACTCCACAAACTGCCAGAATACAGAAAGGACACCCCAAACTCAGCAATTTAAACAAGATGAAGAGACAGAGGAATACCCAGCAGATAAAGGAACAGGATAAATGCCCACCAAACCAAACAAAAGAAGAAGAGATAGGGAATCTACCTGATAAAGAATTCCGAATAATGATAGTGAAATTGATCCAAAATCTTGAAATCAAAATGGAATCACAGATAAATAGCCTGGAGACAAGGATTGAGAAGATGCAAGAAAGGTTTAACAAGGACCTAGAAGAAATAAAAGAGAGTCAATATAACATGAATAATGCAATAAATGAAATTAAAAACACTCTGGAGGCAACAAATAGTAGAATAACAGAGGCAGAAGATAGGATTAGTGAATTAGAAGATAGAATGGTAGAAATAAATGAATCAGAGAGGATAAAAGAAAAATGAATTAAAAGAAATGAGGACAATCTCAGAGACCTCCAGGACAATATTAAATGCTACAACATTCGAATCATCGGGGTCCCAGAAGAAGAAGACAAAAAGAAAGATCATGAGAAAATACTTGAGGAGATAATAGTTGAAACCTTCCCTAAGATGGGGAAGGAAATAATCACCCAAGTCCAAGAAACCCAGAGAGTCCCAAACAGGATAAACCCAAGGCGAAACACCCCAAGACACATATTAATCAAATTAACAAAGATCAAACACAAAGGACAAATATTAAAAGCAGCAAGGGAAAAACAACAAATAACACACAAGGGAATTCCCATTAGGATAACAGCTGATCTTTCAATAGAAACTCTTCAAGCCAGGAGGGAATGGCAAGACATACTTAAAGTGATGAAAGAAAATAACCTACAGCCCAGATTATTGTACCCAGCAAGGATCTCATTCAAATATGAAGGAGAAATAAAAAGCTTTTCAGACAAGCAGAAGCTGAGAGAATTCAGCACCACCAAACCAGCTCTCCAACTAATACTAAAGGATATTCTCTAGACAGGAAACACAAAAACAGTGTATAAACTCGAACCCAAAACAATAAAGTAAATGGCAACGGGATCATACTTATCAGTAATTACCTTAAATGTAAATGGGTTGAATGCCCCAACCAAAAGACAAAGACTGGCTGAATGGATACAAAAACAAGACCCCTACATATGTTGTCTACAAGAGACCCACCTCAAAACAGGGGACACATACAGACTGAAAGTGAAGGGCTGGAAAAAGATTTTCCATGCAAATAGGGACCAAAAGAAAGCAAGAGTAGCAATACTCATATCAGATAAAATAGACTTTAAAACAAAGGCTGTGAAAAGAGACAAAGATGGTCACTACATAATGACCAAAGGATCAATCCAAGAAGAAGATATAACAATTATAAATATATATGCACCAAACATGGGAGCGCCGCAATATGTAAGACAAATGCTAACAAGTATGAAAGGAGAAATTAACAATAACACAATAATAGTGGGAGACTTTAATACCCCACTCACACCTATGGATAGATCAACTAAATAGAAAATTAACAAGGAAACACAAACCTTAAACGATACAATAGACCAGTTAGACCTAATTGATATCTATAAGACATTTCATCCCAAAACAATGAATTTCACCTTTTTCTCAAGCGCACATGGAACCTTCTCCAGGATAGATCACATCCTGGGCCATAAATCTAGCCTTGGTAAATTCAAAAAAATAGAAATCATTCCAAGCATCTTTTCTGACCACAATGCAGTAAGATTAGATCTCAATTACAGGAGAAAAACTATTAAAAATTCCAACATATGGAGGATGAACAACACGCTGCTGAATAACAACAAATCACAGAAGAAATCAAAATTTGCATAGAAACTAATGAAAATAAAAACACAACAACTCAAAACCTGTGGGACACTTTAAAAGCAGTCCTAAGGGGAAAGTTCATAGCAGTACAGGCACACCTCAAGAAACAAGAAAAAAGTCAAATAAATAACCTAACCCTACACCTAAAGCAACTAGAAAAGGAAGAAATGAAGAACCCCAGGGTTAGTAGAAGGAAAGAAATCTTAAAAATTAGGGCAGAAATAAATGCAAAAGAAACAAGAGACCATAGCAAAAATCAACAAAGCCAAAAGCTGGTTCTTTGAAAGGATAAATAAAATTGACAAACCATTAGCCAGACTCATCAAGAAACAAAGGGAGAAAAATCAAATCAATAAAATTAGAAATGAAAATGGAGAGATCACAACAGACAACACAGAAATACAAAGGATCATAAGAGACTACTATCAACAATTATATGCCAATAAAATGGACAACGTGGAAGAAATGAACAAATTCTTAGAAAAGTACAACTTTCCAAAACTCGACCAGGAAGAAATAAAAAATCTTAACAGACCCATCACAAGCACGGAAATTGAAACTGTAATCAAAAATCTTCCAGCAAACAAAAGCCCAGGTCCAGACGGCTTCACAGCTGAATTCTACCAAAAATTTAGAGAAGAGCTAACACCTATCCTGCTCAAACTCTTCCAGAAAATTGCACAGGAAGGTAAACTTCCAAATTCATTCTATGAGGCCACCATCACCCTAATACCAAAACCTGACAAAGATCCCACAAAAAAAGAAAACTACAGGCCAATATCACTGATGAACATAGATGCAAAAATCCTTAACAAAATTCTAGCAAGCAGAATCCAACAACACATTAAAAAGATCATACACCATGACCAAGTGGGCTTTATCCCAGGGATGCAAGGATTCTTCAATATCCGCAAATCAATCAATGTTATACACCACATTAACAAATTGAAAAACAAAAACCATATGATTATCTCAACAGATGCAGAGAAAGCCTTTGACAAAATTCAACATCCATTTATGATAAGAACTCTCCAGAAAGCAGGAATAGAAGGAACATACCTCAACATAATAAAAGCTATATATGACAAACCCACAGCAAACATTATCCTCAATGGTGAAAAATTGAAAGCATTTCCTCTAAAGTCAGGAACAAGACAAGGGTGCCCACTTTCACCATTACTATTCAACATAGTTTTGGAAATTTTGGCCACAGCAATCAGAGCAGAAAAAGAAATAAAAGGAATCCAAATTGGAAAAGAAGAAGTAAAACTCTCACTGTTTGCAGATGACAGGATCCTCTACATAGAAAACCCTAAAGACTCCACCAGAAAATTACTAGAACTAATCAATGATTATAGTAAAGTTGCAGGATATAAAATCAACACACAGAAATCCCTTGCATTCCTATACACTAATAATGAGAAAACAGAAAGAGAAATTAAGGAAACAATTCCATTCACCATTGCAATGGAAAGAATAAAATACTTAGGAATATATCTACCTAAAGAAACTAAAGACCTATATATAGAAAACTATAAAACACTGGTGAAAGAAATCAAAGAGGACACTAACAGATGGAGAAATATACCATGTTCATGGATTGGAAGAATCAATATAGTGAAAATGAGTATACTGCCCAAAGCAATTTATAGAGTCACTGCAATCCCTATCAAGCTACCAACGGTATTCTTCACAGAGCTAGAACAAATAATTTCACAATTTGTATGGAAATACAAAAAACCTCAAATAGCCAAAGCAATCTTGAGAAAGAAGAATGGAACTGGAGGAATCAACCTACCTGACTTCAGGCTCTACTACAAAGCCACAGTTATCAAGACAGTATGGTACTGGCACAAAGACAGAAATATTGATCAATGGAACAAAATAGAAAGCCCAGAGATAAATCCACGCACATATGGACACCTTATCTTTGACAAAGGAGGCAAGAATATACAGTGGAGAGAAGACAATCTCTTTAACAAATGGTGCTGGGAAATCTGGCCAACCACTTGTAAAAGAATGAAACTAGACCACTTTCTAACACCATACACAAAAATAAACTCAAAATGGATTAAAGATCTAAACGTAAGACCAGAAACTATAAAACTCCTAGAGGAGAACATAGGCAAAACACTCTCCGACATACATCACAGCAGGATCTTCTATGACCCACCTCCCAGAATATTGGAAATAAAAGCAAAAATAAACAAATGGGACCTAATTAAACTTAAAAGCTTCTGCACAACAAAGGAAACTATAAGCAAGGTGAAAAGACAGCCTTCAGAATGGGAGAAAATAATAGCAAATTAAGCAATGGACAAACAACTAATCTCAAAAATATACAAGCAACTCCTATAGCTCAACTCCAGAAAAATAAATGACCCAATCAAAAAATGGGCCAAAGAACTAAATAGACATTTCTCCAAAGAAGACATACAGATGGCTAACAAACACATGAAAAGATGCTCAACATCACTCATTATCAGAGAAATGCAAATCAAAACCACTAGGAGGTACCATTTCACGCCAGTCAGAATGGCTGCAATCCATAAGTCTACAAGCAATAAATGCTGGAGAGGGTGTGGAGAAAAGGGAACCCTCTTACACTGTTGGTGGGAATGCAAACTAGTACAGCCACTATGGAGAACAGTGTGGAGATTCCTTAAAAAACTGGAACTAGAACTGCCTTATGATCCAGCAACCCACCCCACTGCTGGGCATACACACTGAGGAAACCAGAAGGGAAAGAGACACGTGTACTCCAATGTTCATCGCAGCACTGTTTATAATAGCCAGGACATGGAAGCAACCTAGATGCCCATCAGCAGATGAATGGATAAGAAAGCAGTGGTACATATACACAATGGAGTATTACTCAGCCATTAAAAAGAATACATTTGAATCAGTTCTAATGAGGTGGATGAAACTGGAACCTATTATATAGAGTGAAGTAAGCCAGAAAGAAAAACACCAATACAGTATACTAACGCATATATATGGAATTTAGAAAGATGGTAACAATAACCCTGTGTACAAGACAGCAAAAGAGACACCGATGTATAGATCAGTCTTATGGACTCTGTGGGAGAGGGAGAGGGTGGGGAGATTTGGGAGAATAGCATTGAAACATGTATAATATCATATATGAAACGAATCACCAGTCCAGGTTCGATGCACGGTACTGGATGCTTGGGGCTGGTGCACTGGGACGACCCAGAGGGAGGGTAGGGGAGGGAGGAGGGAGGAGGGTTCAGGATGGGGATCGCAGGTATACCTGTGGTGGATTCATTTCGATATTTGGCAAAACTAATACAATATTGTAAAGTTTAAAAATAAAATAAAATTAAAAAAAAAAAAAAAGCAGAGACATTACTTTGACAACAAATGTCCGTCTAGTCAAGGCTATAGTTTTTCCAGTGGTCACATATGGATGTGAGAGTTGGACTATAAAGAAAGCTGAGCACTGAAGAATTGATGCTTTTGAACTGTGGTGTTGGAGAAGACCCTTGAGGGTCCCTTGGACTGCAACGAAATCCAACCAGTCCATCCTAAAGGAGATCAGTCCCAGGTGTGCACTGGAAGGACTGATGTTGAAGCTGATACTCCAATACTTTGGCCACCTAATGCGAAGAGCTGACCCATTTGAAAAGACTCTCATCCTGGGTAAGATTGAGGGCAGGAGGAGAAGGGGCCGACAGACAATGAGATGGTTGGATGGCATCACTAACTCAATGGACATGAGTTTGGGTTAACTCTGGGACTTGGTGATGGACAGGGGGGTCTGGTGTGGTGTGATTCATGAGGTCACAAAGAGTCGGACACAACTGAACAACTGAACTGAACTGAACTCATTCTAGTTTAGTTAGCTTACTTGACTGGAGTATGTACTAATAAAGTCAAGTTTTGAGTTTTCATATCTGAAAGGAAAATAGGCTTTACCCTTTACCCATAAGTCAGATGAGCTGTTTTGTAAATGCCTTTCAGGGGCCCAGGGACCTGAGTATCCAGAATCTTTCCCCTTTAAATGAATGAGTGAATAGATGGGTAGATGACAGATACACAAAATTAAACCACTTTCTCAGTTGATAAGTTGCTTATCTATAAATATCTGATTTTTCAGAATTTTAACGTGTTAATAACATGTTATGCCTTGAAATATGTATTTTACACTCTTCTACATATTCTGAACTAAGGCTCAAATTAAGAGCCTAAAATAAGGCAGATACTTTGCACTGAGCTTAACATGTAGGAACAAATATGGCAAGTCAAATACTCAGGTAATTCATAGCTAATTGAGGAAGGGGGCTGTGTATGAAGATACTTTAATCAAGAATTAACATTTAGAAAGTGAAGTGAAAGTGAAGTCACTCAGTTGTGTCCGACTCTTTATGATCCCATGGACTATAGTCTACCAGGCTTATCAGTCCATGGGATTTTCCAGGCAAGAGTACTGGAATGGGTTGCCATTTCCTTCTCTAGGGCATCTTCCCGACCAGGGATCAAACCTGGGTCTCCCACATTGTAGGCAGACACTTTACCCTCTGAGCCACCAGGGAAGCCAATTTAGAGTATACTGGAAAAAATTTATATGCAAGAAGAGATTACAGAAAGAAGAAAGGGAGTAACTTTATATGAATACTTATGGGTAAATGTGGAAATCAGAGGAAGATTTTGGAGAAAATAAAAAAGTATCTATGATAGAAGACCTTTCCAGTTTTCTACTTTCTTCTCACTCTTCTGTTTTCTTTCTATCCTAGTGGAATAAGCATATTCTTATGTCCTTCCCACATTTGAAAAATTTGTCTCTTCCTTTAGGGCATTCATGTGGCCTCCTTCTACATCCACCCTCTTTCTTCACATATGCTATGCTTTCTCTTCACCCAGAAACTTCTCAGTTTTCTCAAAAAATTGAAGCAAGAACTATAGTGAAACACTTCCTAATTTCCATCTTGACTCTATTCTTTGTCTTATTTAATTCCTTCCTTACTTGAGAAGTTGAAATTACCCTGTCTACTCAGTTTCTATGTCTTCCTCTTCCCTTTACTAGTCCACTGTAGAACAGATGTTGCTTTTACTAAAATCACCAATAAATTCCATTTTCAAAATGTTTTGAGACATTTCTGTATTTTCTGGACCTCTCTAGTGCTTTGCTATCCCTCTTTCTTAAAAGAGTCCCTTCCTTTAATTTTTGTGTGAGAACGTCTCCTGGACTTTCTTCTATGTCACAGAGAAATTTCTCTCATTATCTTCAAATGGTTTTCTTTTTATTTCTTCCTAAGCATGAGTAAGACACTTTGATTTTAACCCTCCTCAATCTACATATTCTCAACTTAAATGACTATCCTTATGATTCCCCAAAGCTTTTCTTCAACATAAGCCTTGTTGTTGATTTCAGACTGAACTTTGGAAAATGTTTTTGAAATCCACATACAAACACACACACACATTTGATGGAGGGATGTTAAATTCAAATTTTGAATGATAAAGAGTTGGCAAATGGAACAAAGATACAGATATACATATACTTATATAAATATAAATATAAGTATATACATATACTTATAAATGCAATATAGGTAACAGAAATAGAAAGTGGAAAACAAATATTTTGGGATGAAGAACAACTTTGATTGTTAGCATTAAAAAAAATTAGGGACAAGGAAATAAAAAAGTCAGGAAGATAAAGAGAATAAAATTATAATTAAAGCAAAGCAATACAAAACAAAATGTGTATAACATCCTTATGAATTTTTTTTTTTTTTTTATCCTGCAGTGGGCCCAGCATGTGAAGGCAAATTTTGGGAAAAAGTAAGTCTAATCTGCTCTGGTCCTTATGTGGACCACGAGGTAAGGTGTGTAATAGATGGAAATAAGACAAATGTGGGGGAGCTCAGGAGTAATTGGAAGGTGCTGTTGCCTCTGATGCTACACCTTGTGTCCACCAGTCTTCACCATCAAGACTGTGCATCGTCTTCTGTCTTTTATATCTCTTCATCTTAGGCTCAGAGAAATGGTCTCCAAACTTTTGAGTAGCACACCTGGTCAGTAAAGCAAACCAGGAAACAAAATTTTAGAGGACTTCCAATAGAGTCATAGTCATTTATATATTATATGCATGTCCTATTTTCCTCATATAAAATAAACCTTATAAAACATGCATAAGAAAATTTTTTTCATTATAAAGTTGAAATTAAGTGTTTTGAAATGTTTAATGACTTAAAGTTCAAAAATCCTTTCAGCTTGAATGGATGTGTATTTATATACATTATATTCACATATATATGAAGTATACATATGTGTGATTGCTTTTGCTTAATTATTTTTAAAACATTAGTAACATTTTTCATATAACGTTTCAAAGACTTGGTTCGAAGTTTAATTTATATGGATACTGTTTTTAATGATTGTCATACATTTAAAAAAAAAAAAAAAAACCTTCACCAAGGAACAACTTATACATTATTTACTTAGGTAAACTTCTTGTTAATAACAGTGGCTATGGATTTGTATCCGTATTTCAAGTAGATTTTCTGACTTTAAGTATTTTTGCTGATCTTATTGCTGTATCTGATTACATCCTCATTTTTTTAACCTCTGTGTTTCAAGTGAAGAATTCACTATAGAATTAAAATGTCAGTTCTAAGTAGTTTACTGTTGGTTTAGCTTGTTGGTTTAGATCATTACTATAATCCTTATAGTTTCCTTGCAGGTATCTCTTGAAATTACAGTATATTTTTTAACAGTTATTTTTGTTGAAATTAGATTGCATACTTTTCAAATTCTTTTAACCACACAAAGCTGCAATAAAGTTGAAATATACTAGAAATAAATACATGAATGAAGAAGACACCATTCTGAACCCTTTTGACCTTCTGAACAATAGACCCCAGAAAAAAGGAGGAGCTTTAAAGTATAATTACAAAAAGTTTTAAAAATTATTCTATAAATGAAGAATAAACTCTTGTCAAATATGTTATTTAATTCATTAATTAATGACATAAGGAGTAAAAAAGGGAATGGTAGTTCAAAGAATAGTTAAGGAACTGAGTACTTACAGGCAATATAGTAAGGAATGTTAGAATAAGATAAGAGCTCTTTGTTACCTGTCTTATAGGACAAGAAACCATATCTCTTAGGGTAGCCTTCTGTGCCTTGCATTTGCATTTCTATGAGCAAAAGAGTTGATGAATGAAAGTGCAATTTCATTAAGTCTGGCACATTTAATTAAAAAAATAATAGTGATTTGAACAAAGTACATTTCAGTAAATGGTAATTCTTAGGTGTACTTGTACCTACTGTTGATCAACTTTAGTCCAGTTTCTAAGTTATAAATTGTTTTCCTTAACACTTGCAATGTGTTGTTTTCAACACTGTTCATAATAAGGATAAAGTGCATGAAAAAAGCCAAAATAATCTAAGAGACCAAGGCACAGTTTGGCACAATCAAAACCACTAATGATCGGTGTTCTGTTTCCCTCAGGGCTGTTATCTGAAAGAGCATGATCACAAAAGATATTCTATACCATGTATTATTGAGATGAACAGAGAAAGAAATGCAATGTGAGACTTTTTATTATATCAGTCATAAGTTTAACTGAGAGTAAAGAACTCTCTTAGGTACAGAAATATAAGGACAAAGGACAAAAAATATTCCTAACTCCCTGGAAGATAATGCAGGAAGTGCAGAGAAGAAAAATTGAGGCAATGTCCAGAATTCTGTTTTACAGATGTCTGTTGTTTTATCAACAATTTAATATGAATTGACTTTGTCTTTGTTTAGAAATCAGATCTTACTCTGTATCCTTACGAATGTATTTGTATTGGGGAGAGAAAGAGAGAGAGAGAGTGATGCAATGAGTTACAGAGTTAACGTCATAGAAGTGTGTAAGAACAGAGGAGAATATGGATAAATCTTCCTGGGCACATGTTAAGAGAGGATTCATAGCTAAGGGGACACTTAAACTCTAAATCTTAAAAGATTACAAAGCATTTTCCAAGTGGACAAGGTGGAGAAAGGCATGCCAATTGGACTTGGGAGTGTAGACAGTAGTGGGACTATAAAGAGTATAATGAGCTTGGCGAGATGAATGTGGTTCTTGGTGTGAGATGGACTGTGAGGAAAGTCTGGAGATCACAGAGGGCAGAATAATGAATCTTCAAGAACATGCAAATTATTTTGTATGTCATCAATGACAGACCTCCCCTACACACTTCAGGTCATGGTCAGGAAGAATAGAAAAGCAAAACCATCTACTTTCATCAGAATCACTGGTAAATTTCCATTATTATAATGGAATTAATGCCCTGATTCACCTTTGAGGTATGCTGCTGCTGCTGCTGCTAAGTCGCTTCAGTCGTGTCCGACTCTGTGTGACCCCATAGATGGCAGCCCACCAGGCTCCCCCGTCCCTGGGATTCTCCAGGCAAGAACACTGGAGTGGGTTGCCATTTCCTTCTCCAATGCATGAAAGTGAAAAGTGAAAGTGAAGTCGCTCAATCGTGTCCGACTCTTAGTGACCCCATGGACTGCAGCCCACCAGGCTCCTCCACCGATGGGATTTTCCAGGCAAGAGAACTGGAGTGGGGTGCCATTGCCTTCTCCGCCTTTGAGGTATAGGTTCCTGCTAATGCTATTAGCTTGGCTCCTTCTACTTTCCTGTCAATTGTTATTGGTAATGATCTCCATTATTGCTACAAGCTAGCTGCTGCTACTGCTGCTAAGTCACTTCAGTTGTGTCCGACTCTGTGCGACCCCCTAGACGGCAGCCCACCAGGCTCCCCCGTCCCTGGGATTCTCCAGGCAAGAACACTGGAGTGGGTTGCCATTTCCTTCTCCAATGCACGAAAGTGAAAAGTGAAAGTGAAGTCCCACAGTCATATCTGACTCTTAGCGACCCCATGGACTGCAGCCTACCAGGCTCCTCCACCCATGGGATTTTCCAGGCAAGAGTACTGGAGTGGGGTGCCATTGCCTTCTCCATGCTATAAGCTAATTGGCATGTTATAAACTGAACTCAACATTTGTTTATTTTATGCTCTTAATAGGGCTTACCTGGTAGCTCAGGTGGTAAAGAATCTGATTTCAATGCAGGAGATCAGGGTTTGATCCCTGAGTTGGGAAGATCCCCTGGAGAAGGGAGTGGCAACCCACTTTAGTATTCTCACCAGGTAAATCCCATGGACAGAGGAGCCTGACAGGCTACAGTCTATGGGGTTGCAAGAGTTGGACACAACTTAGCTACTAAACCACTATCTTAATAATTGAAAATTGGAACCACATGCTACCAAAAGTCTGCTGTGGGACAGTGTGGAACAGTGGTTTTAAAAAGTGATTTTATGAAAACTGTATTGAATTCTATTACACAGTGACTCACTTTGGATTAGTTATTCTTCTCTTCCTGCCTCCAGTTTCTCCATCAATGAAATGGAAATTAGGAGCTGTGCATAGAGAACAGCATAAGCCCTTCACATTTGCCCCTAAGATTTAAGTTCTAATGGCTTTGTACACACAAAAGAGAAACTGTCTGCTCAGAGTAAGAATGGGTTAACCTAATGGACAATAGTAATTTAGCTAACAGCAAAATTACTTTAAAGAAGCCGGAAGGAAGGGCAAGCAAATGGCAAGTAAAGCTTTAATAGTCAAAGAGCCAGCTGCTTCTCCAAGGACTGACCAAAAGAGGTGAGAGCCTTGTTGTGAGTGGATGCATCAGGCCTTCAGAACCTGAAGCAGGCAAATGTCTTAAATATATATCCATTAGCTTTTGTGCTAAAGCCTCTGTTTGCCCTGCACCTTTGAGTTATTGAATATAATGTGATTTCTCAACTCTCTTTCTCTGCATGGAGAGAAACACAGCTACTACTGCTGTGGCTAAGTTGCTTCAGTCGTGTCTAACTCTGTGCGATCCTGTAGATGGCAGCCCACCAGGCTCCCCCGTCCCTGGGATTCTCCAGATAAGAACCCTGGAGTGGGTTGCCATTTCCTTCTCCAGTGCATGAAAGTGAAAAGTGAAAGTGAAGTCGCTCAGTCGTGTCCAACTCCTAGCGACCCCATGGACTGCAGCCCACCAGGCTCCTCCGTCCATGGGATTTTCCAGGCAAGAGTAGTGGAGTGGGGTGCCATTGCCTTCTCTGGAGAGAGACTATGAGCCCCCAAATAGACTGTTAAATTCCCACACAGCTACGTTTCTCATATAAAGTGACAAAACTGGTAGTGTAAGCTTAAATCTTGGCTACTAAGTTTCTACCATTGTGAAACTGATTTTTATCTTGCTATATTAACATGACCAAATATTTCTCCTTGTTAGTGAAGACTATTCTTAGTAAATGAACCACATGAATTTTGTGGTGGCAGGCTTACCTCAAAGCCTGGGTACATGTTTTCTTTCCCATTTCAGGAACAATTGTGTCTGTGTTCATTATTTCACATGATTAATAGAAGGACAAGTGCATATTGAAAAGTAACCAAGAGATGAAGTGTTATTTCCACTGATTTTCAAATTTTAATATATTATAATTTACATATTACATCTAAGCCACTATTATTTGTGGTAATCCAAGGACAAAAGAGCAGATAAAACCAAGGAGGGTCTTGGAATGCAGGTACCGAAAAACCAGACCCTTATCATCCTATGTTGTCATTACATTACATTACATTACAATAATGTTGTAATGTAATTAATGTTGTAACTATTAATGGATTTCATGTCCTCCTGAGCAGTATAACCTGTCTCCCCTTCTACCCCATAGGGAGAAGGTATTTGCCTTACTCTTCCCACTACCCAGTATACATGCCTCATCCAATCAGCAAATGACCCGCAAGACCCCTATCCTACTCCTTGTACCCTGGCTATAAAAGTGGACTAAGGTCCCCTGTTCAACGTCAGTTCTCCCGTGAGCTGGCCCGCTGTACTAACAGCATCTCCCACTCTAATAAACTTTATTTCCCTCTCATTCTGTCTCATGTCTGGAAATTATTTTCCAACCCGTGCCCAGACCATGACATTATTCACAATTTTAAAAAATCGATGATTATTCTACTACTCTAATAAATACATGCCCATTAAACGAGTTTCCTACAAACTTAATTGCTAAAATTAGAAAAATAATTCTATTGTGCAATTTTAATCCCCAAATTAGTGAGTTGATATGAGAAAAATAAGTGACATAATCAGATACAAATTTGATTTACTTACAGTTTAACCAAGGTTCCATTCAAGTTCTGCAATCTTTCAGTTTTACAGAATAGATCTTTTGGAAAACCTTGTAAATAATAAAATATATATACCATTATTATTACTTTTGAAAATTCTTAAGAAAAATTATCTCAAATTTGTAAATAAGGTAATGATGGTTAGGTAAAAGCTCTTTAGATATCAAATAATACTACCTTACAGTAAGCCCAATAAAATATTATTTCTTTTGGAGGATATATTTGGGTTTGAATTTATAATTTACTATTTGACTAGAGCTCAGTATTGTGAAGTTGCATGCTAACTTGCAAATGTATTTTCAGTAGTAAAGATAAGCTCCAAGATTATATTCTTATTGCCTTATATGGGATTATCCAGTTTTATTCTCACATTCTTTTTTTCTTTTTTTAATGCTGTGAACTCCCAGTTCCTCCTCAAATGCTCTTGGGACTAGCTCTATCATTTTTAATGGTCCTTTTGCTGTTGATTTGAATAAATTTATACACAGTGCATTTTTTCTTGTTGTTGTTGTTGAAAGTCATGTTTCTATATATTTTCTAAAAAATTATGTCAATATATGTAAACATAGGTAAAAACACAAAAATGTCAGCTATTAATGTCATTCTCTTGATCATATAATTCATAGGTTAAGGATATAAATTTTAGCTTGAGAAATATTGGATCAAAAATTCAAGTTTGTACCATATTAAGCATGTGACTTTAGACAGATACCATAACCACTCCAAATTCCCATGACTGCATATTACACATAGTGACAGCAACTGCATTTTTTGTTTCTTGTAAGGACTAAATGTTGTCTAGTCACAAAGCTGTGTCTGACTCTTTTGCGACCTCATAGGCTATAGCCCAACAGTCTCTGTCCATGGGATTTTCCAGGCAAGAATACTGGAGTAAGTTGCCATTTCCTTCTCCAGGGGATCTACCTGACCCAAGAATCGAACTTTTGTCTCCTGCATTGCAGGTGGATTCTTTACCACTGCGCCACCTGGGAAGTCCAAGGACTAAATAGCATAAAGCATTTTAAAGTCCTTGGCAAAAGTCACACACTCACTAAATACACAATAGTCACTGGCTTTACTATATAATTTAATTAAAAGAAACTTGTTCTTGGAATGTGGATGAATAAACAGTGGTCATGATGGACTGTGCAATTCCATATTTGCAAGAGGGTGGGGGAGGACAAAGCACTCTCTTATACATTGATTGCTATAACAACTGGAAGAAAATTGCCTGTGTTTTACTGGAGGATTCCCCCATCAAATGCCAGTGAAATTGGTAAAGACACATTTCCCATTTCCTTAATGTGTGAATTGCTGAAATGGATTTTCTGAAGTGAAAGATTTCTACTCCTAAATCCTTTTAAGTGTGTCCTAGTTTCCAGAAGACAGGTTGGAAATTGCTCCCAGGCACCAGACACACATTTCAAAGTGCAATATTCAGTGAACCTTTCAGAATCTGCTTAATAATGAACACTTGTATGTTGACATGAGACTAATATAGGTGATGTATTGATTATAGTCTGAAATATGAACTTTTCCTGCAAAACGGGGGTGTTCAAATAAGAAATGTGGACTCTCTGCCTGGACCAATTAGCAGTTGCATGAATTTCACTTGTCCTATTACCTCCCAGAGTTAATATTAATAAAAGAATTGGAGATACTAATTGAATTTTTTTTTGTTTGCTTTGCCTTTGTGCAAAGCAAGTAAAGAATTATTAGCCAAGCACCATGCCTGTGATTAACTGGTAACAAACATTTAAAACAGCAGGGACTTTCTGGTGGTCCAGTGGTTAATTATCCACCTTCTAATGCAGGGGACAAGGGTTCAATCCCTGGTCTGGGAACTAAGATCCCACATGCTGTGGGACAACTAAGACCATGCACCACAACTACTGGGCTCACATGCTCAAGAACCCTTGCACCTCAACAAGAGAAGCCCATAAATGGCAACAGAGACTCAGCACAGTAAAAAAAAAAAAAAAAAAAAATATATATATATATATATATATATTTTAAGAGCAGTGCTAATCAGTGAGGACTCAAACAGTTCAAATAAATAGTTTTGTACTCATGTTGCATAAAGTTATAGCCAAGAAGAAGGTAGCATGAAGAAGAAAAGAGTGACTCCATCATTCATAGACTTTCATTGCCATCCTTGGAGAATTCTTAAACCCAAAATGGTTTTCACTGAACACCCAGCACATTCATTGCCTACTACTGTGTGTGTGAGAAATAACAACTCTAGCATTATCCCAACATAAGAGCAATCAGAAAGGTAGCCTACCACCAAAAATGTATACGTGTGTGGGAGAGAAAGCACATGTTACGGAAGACATTTCCAAGAAGAAAGTGCTATATGACAGAATGCTTTAAAAAGAGAATGAGATTTTGAGGGAAACAGACTTTATTCCACACAACTGTGCTATTACATATTCTCATTGCAACACTTGTTAAGTCTTTAAACTACCTAGGCTCAGTTTCCTCATCTCTAAAATGGGAATAAAACTACCAAAACTTGCAGGGACAAGAATGGTTTTAAGTCTAAACAAGAGTGAATGTTTTGAGATGATCCAATGAAATAATGGATGTTGGTGTTAATTTCCTTCATTAATCAGTTAGTGCCCCTTATTATTAATCTTAATTAATGTACATTTTTGTCCCCTAATAATAAGCATAGACCATACTGAAGACTTTTGCTGACTATTTGCTCCTTGAGAGAGGTCTTCCAAGATGATTGGTGATCTGTAATAATTTTGCCCTACTTGAGAGACTTTCAACATGGAAACATTTCATAGGTCAGTAATGAGTTCTTCTATATTGATAACAATGTTGATTTAGCTAGAACAGAAATGTTTCTGGAAGCATCACCATCAGGTCTTTTTTGTGACAACTGTAGTTTATAAAACCCATGGTCTTAGATGGATATATTTTTGCATTTAAGAATAATTTGCAAGTTGGGTACTACAGGAGCGATTGAGAATTTAAGTGGCATCTGGCCCATTGGAGAATGTCAAACCATGTAAATTCATTGTTTCTATATCAACAAAAAGGCAGGTTAGACTGAATCATCTAATGTGCTTCTGCTAAGTAATTTTAAAAAGGAAGATCAGTGGCCAAATTTTGGAAGGAATTCTACTCCTACCCTTCAAGTTCCTTCATCTCCTCTGACTGAAATGAATGCCAGTGCATTGAAATGAATTGATTCCGAAAATGTCAAAACTCTCTGTCTTAAACTACTATCTTTGTCAGCTAAATCCAGGATAAGCCCATAATCCTGCATCTGATGATGACCTTTTAATATTCATAATCTACATGGATGTATTCTTTTAAATGTGGTACTTCTTAACATATTACATGTATTGCCTGGGTCTTCTGAAATACTGGATGAAACAAGTCAAAAGGGGAAACACATACACTGTACAATCTCACTTACACTGATGATCAAGTGGCTGTTCTATTTTAAATCTTTTGAAGAACCTTCATACAGTTCCATACTGACGGAGCCAATGTGTATTCACACAACAGTGAACAAAGGTCTCCTTGACACCATATCCTTGCCAAAACTTATTATTTCTTATCTTTCTACTGATAACTAATCTAAAATGTATGATGCCGGGAGCCGGCGAGAGACATTCCACTCGTGACAAAGGTCATGGGGAAGGAGGCTCGGCATATGCAAAGGCGGGATTGAGCCTCAGGAGTTCCCCTGGATATTCTCGAGCATCTACCCCCGAAAAAACCAGAGTCTGCCTACTTTATTGCTTTGTGCGCTCACCTCTGACTTTACTGGGGGCTGTCCCCTACCACCATCTCGCTCTCTCTGACAAAGAGTTAACTTATAGCTCCAATTAATAAAAGTTCCTGGGCAATTAGGAGTGTTTAAATCCAAACCCCTCAGATAGCTCTCTAACTCGCCTGACAAGTTTACCCGGACTCTTACAGCTATGCATACGATTGTTTACAGTCTCCCAGCCTCAAGAGGCACAGGAAGCTTAAGATATTCAAATAGCTTAGAGCCTCTCAGAGAGTTAGAAACTGTCAGAATAAAACTAGTAAAAGATTTCATTGATGAGCCAATGCTTGTTGCCAAGTTTTCACATCTCCTGAATTGTATCCTTGAATGTGTATTAATTAATATAGTTGGTATGTAGAAAAAATGAGTAGTGGCCTTGGTGTTAGTAACTTTAGACCCTTAAGGTAATAAATTTTTTCCTTTGTTGCAAACCCATTACACATCCACCCTATAGGAATGCAATTTTATCTTCGGAAGATGGCGCCAAACCTTAAAATAATTACTCTTAGAGGAAATAAGTCTTTGTTGATAAGTCTTTGTCAAGAGTCATAAAATGTTAATAAGCCTTCTGGCCAGAAGATGATGTAAATCACCTAAACCATTTGTATACGATAAATTTGCAGGAAAGAAACCCTGGTTTTTGATAAGGATGAAAGACTGCTGACTTTGCATCCCCTATTATCCTCTATGTGTAACTTAGGGTATATAAGCCCCTGTTGAAAATAAAGCTACAGGCCTTGGTCACCAACGCTTGGTCTCCCCATGTCATTTTTCTCCTCAATTTCAAGCTGAGTCTCCATCTGGAGCGCGGATATCCTCTGCGACCGTTTATTTGCCTGGGCTTCTAAGACCCACTCGAGGTGTCCAAGGTGGGGCACCTTCCACTATTCGAAAGGGCGCCTGCGGCCTCCGTGGTCAGAGCTAACCTGGTGTCACGGGTTATATTGATTTTCCACATAAACCAAGCTACTCAGCTTCTTTTCTCCACTGAATTTTCCTACTGAGCTATCCTCATTCTATTATTCTTTATATCTTTGATCAATAAATAAATAAATAAATTGTCGCCGATGCCGTCTCCCCTTCGAATACCCTGGATCAGCCGGGGCTGGACCCTGGCACTATATGGTGATATTCTATAGTTTTTATTTCCATTTTGTTGATGATTAATGATGTTGAGCATATTTTTATGTAACTGGGGGCCATCTATATGTGTTTCTTAGGAAAAAAAAGTATATTTGGAACCTCTACCCATTTTCTAATTTTATTTATTTATTTTTTGCCATACCATGCTAAACGTGGGATCTTAGTTGTTGGACTACGGATCGAACCCCTATCCCCTGCATTGCAAGTGTGGAGTCTTAACTACTAGACTGCCAGGGAAATCCTTGCCCATTTTTAAAATGGATTATCATTGCTATTAAATTGTATGAGCTCCCCTCTGATAACTGCTGGCACTCTGAAGCACAGCAGAGGGAAAGAGAAAAGATAACACCTATCCTCTGAACACTCCGGAAATGTTTACAGTCATTAGATGTGTGTTTAATTAGAAGCCTGCCCTTCAGGCTGTTTATAATTATAAGCTATAATCTAATAAGCCTCCTTCCAGATGGATTGAGCTCCTCTTTTTGTTGCCTAGTACTCTGCTATGGCCTGGAACTCTTTCTTTGTTGGTTAGGGTCATGGGAGACCTGTAAGCTGTGGTCCCATTGTCCACCAGAATCGGGCAACACAGAATTGTTCTTTGGCAGCATCCCCATTATAAGGGCACCAGAGAAGGGGAATAAGCCTCTTTCTTTATGTTACTGGTGAGCTGGAATGAGGCAGAAGGAGAGCACAAAGACTGGACTCACTAGTCTTCATTCCTTCCTACCTCTTTCATGGTATTGTTGCTGTTTAGTCACTACGTCATCTGACTCTTTTGCAACCCCGTGGACTGCAACCTGCCAGGCTTCTCTGTCTATGGAATTTCCCAGGCAAGTATAGTGGAGTGGGTTGTCATTTCCTTCTCTAGGGGAACTTCCCAATCCAGAGATCAAACTTGTCTCTCCTGCATTATAGGCAGATTCTTTACTTCTGAGCCACCGGGGAAGCCCTCAGTCCCTTCTATCTATCTATCTATATAGATAGATACATAGGCATCTATATATTTGCCAAACCAAAAGCCTGTCCCACAGGCCAGAGCCCCTGGACAAGCAAATAGGTGTCTTTCCCAGAAGGACAAGTGGTGTATTTTAGTCAACCATCTGTGCAGTGCCCTAAGTGCAGAAGTCATCTAAAAACTATCTCTCTGATGATTACAATCCCCGGGGACCCAGGAACAAAGGCCCCTCTGGTCTCCAGAGACAGGTGATAAAGGAGTATCCCCTACATGGAGACCACAAAAAATCAAGTCACCAGATATAAAAATTAGGACAACAGACACATGTAAGTGTTTCCTTCACCAGGAGATAATGGGCCAAAGACAATGGGGAAAAAAAGAAATATTAAAAAAGGAAGATAAAATTTTTTACAGAAAGATTGTACCTACAAGCTGTAACACAAAAGTGGCACCTGCAGGAGAGCAAAGAAAAGATAGTACCTGAAGCTTCAACAAGGGTGGAAGAGAGCATGAATGGCCCCCACTGGCTGCAGGGAGGCAGAAAGGGAGTATGAAAACTCAATAAATATATAAGAAAGGAAACAAGAAAAAAAAGAAGGGAAAGAAGAAATAGGAGAGAAAGGCAAATAAAAAAATTAAAAGAGCAAAAGGAAAATAAAAATTAAAAAGAATTAAAGGTAGTACCCACAAGCTGGAGCATAAAGATGGCACCTGTTGGGGGGTAAGGGTAGATGGTTGGTACCTCCAACTTCCTCAAGGATGAAGGAGAGGATGAAGATGCTGCCTGCCACCCTTGTTCCCTGGAGACTATCACCACAGGTGCCCCTGCCCCTTCGACTAATTCCTCACAATTAGGAAATGAGATGTTTACCTATAGTCTGGGTGCTTTTCTAAGAGTTATCTCTATGCTGGACTCTGAACCTGATGAGTCCCTGCCTAGGCCCTTTAAGAAACATTCCTCCATTTGCCACAGTGTCTTGGATCTCATGAATGAGAGCCCCACTGGTCTTTAAAGTCAGAGATTTTAGGGGCTGTCCTCTCCAGGTGCTGGTCTTCAAAGTTAGGGTGCCTGATGAGGTATGAGCCCTTTCTTTTCAGGGAGAAATTCCAGGTTTCTAATTTCTTCCCCTGCTGCTGAGATTTATGGCAAGATGGTCTCTTAGCCTTCTCACCAGTTTTATTGTGTTTCCCCTCTCACTTCCTGATGTGAAAAGGTCCTTCCACCAGTTTTTAGGGGTTTTATTGCAGAGGAAATTTTTCCATGTGTAGCTATAGAGTCAGTGTGTCTGTGGGTTCAGAATCTCCCTTCACCTCCTTCTTGAACCAGAACTCTCATTGATTTTTTTTTTTAAAACAACTTAAATTTGAGGCTTGCAGAGATATCCCTGGCTGTCCAGTAGTTAAGACAGCATGCTTCCAATGCAGGGGGCGGGGATTTGATCCTTGGTAGGGGAACGAGGATACCACATGCTGCAAGGCACAGCCAAAATAACAATAATGACAAAATAAAATACTTGGGGAAAAAAAAAAGACTTGCAAGATGCTGCAAAAAATAGAATAGAGGTACTTCCCTGGTAGTCTAGTGGTTAAGACTTTGCTTTCCAATATAGGTGGTTGCAGGTTCAAACCTTAGCAAGGGAGCTAAGATCCCACATGACTCAAAGCCAAATATAAGCAAAACATGATACAGAAATAGTATTGTAACAAATTCAATAAAGACTTTAAAAATGGTTCACATCAAAAAAAAAATTTTTTTTAATATAACAGAGATAATAGCATGCCCTTCACTCAGATTTCTACATCTCACTGATTCTTAAAATTCAATAATTGTTTTTTTCCAAATTTTACTGTTTTCTTTATATATCCACCTACTTTTCCATGATATTCCACCCTTTCATGATGTTTTACATACCTTTAATTCTCTATTTCCTTATGCCAAATATGTTTATTTTATTGTGGTTTGCACTATTAAAAAAAATTGTGAGGCATTCAGCCTCAAGACTGATGTTATGATTCTTACTAGTCATCTAGTCTATAATTTCTGAGTAGGGGTATAAAGTCATATTTACCTCTGTTTCTCCTTCAGGGCCTGTTCCCTTTGGTAGAAAATGTTCCTGCAGCATGAATGTACAATACCTCTGCTAGGTGCTCTGAAGAATCACTGGACTGGGTCCAGGTTTTAAAATAACATCTCAAGTTGGAGTGTTCCAAAGCATGTGGATAATGCAAAGTTTGATTTTATACACTTGGAGTTTGTATTTCCCAAAGGACATTTCTTTTTGCCAGCAGTGACCTGAGGCAGCAAAAAGCTGCCTTGTGGCTCCCTAGTGCAGTGAACTCCTCCATAGGCCCCGATCCATCAGAGGGCAACTCTTTTTGGTCTCAGCTTTTTGTTGTGATTTCAGTTTCAAATCTCTGTTTTGCAGGTATCTAACTCCAAAATTTCCTTTCCTTTTAATAACAATAATTTCTTATTTAAATACCCATTTCCAATGCATTCCCAACTTCCTTTACATTAGTATGGCAGTTGACTGTGCTGTCTTCAAGTCTCCTTTTGTCTGATACCAGGAAATTTTAATTATTTATACTCATATAAAAATTAAATATTTAAAATATGTTATCTAGAATTTTTATATGTTGGTGCATGCTAAGTCACTTCAGTCATGTCTGACTCTTTGTGATTCCATGGACTGTAGACTGCCAGGCTCCTCTGTCCATGGGGATTCTCCAGGCAAGAATACTGGAGGGGGTTGCCATGCCCTCCTGCAGGGCATCTTCCTAACCCAGGGACTGAACCCACATCTCTTACACCTCCTGCATTGGTATGTGGGTTCTTTACCACTAACACCACCTAGGAAGCTCCTATATGTTGGTAAAATTGCATATATTTTGTTAACTTTCTAAGTGTGGGAATGTACAAGGTGGTAGAGGTTATTGACTATAATTCCAATAAAGTATTGTGAGATATTTACCCACCCACACACTATATACTTACATTGTAGACTGACCTGACACTTTGTATAAGACTGAATGTGTGTTTGTTTGTGCACCTTAGATTTTTTTTTTTTTTAATCAAGAATGAGACTCTTGATTTTTCTTTGGGTTTCTGTCAAAAGACCCAGGGAAAATTCCATCTCATCTCAAGGTCCTCACATTTAAAGAAAAGAAGAATTCCTTCCCGCATCTTCCTAAGTTAGAATCCTGTTTTACTCTTAATTATTAGGCACTTTTGGACACCTTTGTGCTCACACCACTGAACTGAGCACTGCTGTGAGAGATACAGCAATAGGGCAGCGCTCTCCCCCTCTAGTCGTTGGGAAGAGGAAGATGTACAAAGAAGATACACTTTGGTGAGGGTTCTAATAGAGATAGAGTGCTTTACAGGGGCAAAGAAATGTTATCACCAAAGACTGCACAGCAGCTAAGAAACTTCACGAGAGAGCAAAATGACATGAAAAGGATTCTAGGAAGGAGAAAGACAAAAGCTCAGAGGATGGAAAGGACAACAGGGAATCTAGGAATAGTGAAGAACCCCTAGTGTGTAGCCCGAATGAGTGTGTGGAATTGAGAGAAAAAAGTGATCCCAGGTCTTGGTGAATTTCATTTATTCAAAAGAATAGTTTGGATCTTAGAACAATGAACATAAAATTGAAGCAATAGTAGAAATATAAAGTTGTCTAAGAATGTTCTGGGGGTTTAGAGATTTATTTCTATAGTTTTCTTCCAACAACATGTACACTGTCATAAATAGCTACTATTACTACTACTAAGTCACTTCAGTCATGTCCGACTCTGTGCGACCCCACAGACGGAAGCCCACCAGGCTCCCCCGTCCCTGGGATTCTCCAAGAAACAACACTGGAGTGGGTTGCCATTTCCTTCTCCAGTGCATGAAAGTGAAAAGTGAAAGTGAAGTCGCTCAGTTGTATCTGACTCTTAGCGACCCCATGAACTGCAGGCCACCAGGCTCCTCCATGGGATTTTCCAGGCAAGAGTACTGGAGTGGGGTGCCATTGCTAGTCCTCAACTTATACAATTGATGGTTGACGTTAAATTAGGGAAAACACAATTATCTATTCTACTACAAATGTGAATTCACAAAAAGAGATATTTACCAACACCTGCATTGTGAAAATCTAGTGTTTGAGGAGCAATTATAATTATTGCTACTTTGCACTTATATAGCTGTATTTTATTTATAAGAACTTTACAACTGTGTTTGTATCTGTGCTTTTATTTGCTTTCTCTTTCTGCAGCCCTGTGAAGTGTGTCAAGGTTATTGGCCTTATTGTGTAGATTAAACATTTGAGGCAATTAAGATTTGAAGGTAGTTTCAATTTATTTTTGGCTTTGGAAGAACAGTTCACAGGTAACAAGAGGTCCATTTACAAGTGCAAAGGATGAGTTTACAGAATATAGCAATAAAAGAAAAACAAATACATTCTGCTTCCAGTAAATTAAGATAAGCCCCATTTCACATTAAAAGCATTTTTAAATTCTGAAGCTTTGTTTTTCATTAATCAGTAGAATATAATGCACCTGTTTAAACCAAATGCTTTTGATTCAAGAAGACTTAGGCTTAAATGCTATTCGCTAGCTGTGTAGTTCTGATACATTCCTTAATCTCATTGAGTTTCTAAGTATAAGGCATAAATAATAGTGTGTTCTTAATTGGTTTTTCATGAATATTAACATCTTATTTGTACAATATCTAACAGGTGTAGAAATATTATAAGGAAAGAATGAATAGCATTCATCTTTAAATTAATTGTCATCATGATTAAGTATTTATTAAATATTCAACTTTAGTGTCCCCATAAGAATAATAGGATAACTAGAACATTATTATACACTAAAACACTCTACAGCATTTTTAAAGATTATATATTGTTTTCTTTAAATACTTGTCATAATGTTTACAAATGTCAATAACACACATGTATATATCATTGCCTCATTTTTAATACTTGGTTTATCAAAACTTTAGACTGCAGTCAATAATGTTTACCAAATTGCACAAATATGTGCAACAAGTACAGATGGCTTTAGAGTTCAGACCCTGACTCTTAATAAAGTAACACCTGGAACAATTTCCAAAAATGGTGTTATTAAATAGCTAATTCCCAGAAGAAATGAAATAATCAGTAACCTGAATAGCCTTGTAGAAAATAAGACTAAAGATTGAGTGTGTAAGTACAATATTTTGTCACATATATGAACTGTACTGTAAGAGGAAGGAGGTGGGGATAGTTCATGATGAATCATTGCATGTATCATGTCAATATCAAAGGGTTTCTTTGAAACCTGAGCACATTCTCCATTGTTTACCCCAAATGAAGTGGTCAGTATGGGAAGGGCATTTCAGACCACTCTGAGAAAAATGAGACCTCAGGACACATGAGAGGGGTTAATAGACCTCACTCAAAGTCAGTTATCTATATCCAAATCTCCTAACACATTTTGTACAAACTAAACATATAAAGGACAGAAAATAAAACTGCATATAACCTATGCCTAAAGCAGAACTAAAAGACACAGAATGCTACAAACTTTAATTCACTTACAAATGGGTGAGGGATAACCTGAAGTTACTAGAGCCAGGGCTGGAATACTTCCAGAGGAACATTGAGATGAGACTACATAGAAAAAGAATCATGCCATGGTATCTGTGATGTGGCCCTGATTTTGTTAACCTCACACATGGTCTGCAGAGTGGGAAGATAATTAAAAACAGTTCAGAGATGTGGTGGGTCAGAGCATGATCTACCGAGGCTCAGAAAGTGTGAGAAATGGGCCAGGGCCTCTGGGAGGCAGAGCTTCTGGGGGTAAGTGGTACAAACTAAACAAGAAAACTATGTCTACAGGCTTAGAAAGAAAGGAAAAAAGAGAGAAAGAGGTGCAAATTAATGAATCTACTACAAAAATGAAAATTCCAAAGTCCATATCCATTAAAATAAAAAAGCATGAACTCACTCATTTCTTCTAAATAAATAAAGTAATTAAATAAGTAAACTGTACACCACAGTTTCAACAGAGTGGATGGATTTTGGCTAAGAAAACAATAAGTTGACTCATGTGCTTAGTCGTGTCCAACTCTGTGACTCCACGGACTGTAGCATGCCAGGCTCCTCTGTCCATGAGGATTCTCCAGGCAAGAATACTGGAGTCGGTTACCATGCTCTCCTCCAGAGGATCTTGTCAACCCAGGAATTGAATCCAAGTCTCCTGCAGATGGATTCTTTGCCAGATGAGCTACCAGTAAAGCTGATCTACTGGGGAATTTGACTCATATGTTTACCAGTTCTCATAAGCACCTTGGATACTGGTGACCCCCAAAAAAGACAGTCAACAGCACACATACACACACACACACACACACACAAATTCTCAAACACCTGTTAAAACAAACAGAATAAGATGAGTAATATAAGGGCTAAAGTTTTTACTGATGAAAATACTCTTCTCAATTAAAATAGCCCCAAACATAATAAAACAACAATTATATGCAATTAAACAACTAATTGAAAATATTTCAGAACATCTAAATTTGGAAATTAAAAAAAATCAGAATAGAAATAAACAGAGGAGAAGGAAATTTTAAGATAAAAGTTGGTGGAACTAAGAAAAATTAAAGAAGAGGGCTAGGTCTTCTGAGCTGTGAAGGTTGAAATTCCAAGTTATTAAAACTAGGATAAGTTTAACTAAAAATAAAAGCTGAGGTAGAGAGGATATAAGAAAACATTTGGAAACTTTAAAGCAAAAATATAAAGGGAATAATAAAGATTTTTAAAAATAAAAGATAAAATGGGCATACTTCACACACATACAGAAATAAAATGCTGGAATAGCAAAATAACATATATGCAGAACTATCATTACAAATTTTTGCAAAAAAAAATAGCTCTCTCCCAGGGACGGGGGAGCCTGGTGGGCTGCCGTCTATGGGGTCGCACAGAGTTGGACATGACTGAAGCGACTTAGCAGCAGCAGCAGAAGTAGAGGGAGAATAATTTACATATTAAAGGGCTCAAAAATCTACCTGAAAAACTGGACCAAGATTGGTCAACTATAAAACACATTTTAGTGGAATGAACAGATGTAAAGTTATATTTTTAAATCTGTGGAAGCCCACACAAGAAGAACATGTTACAAATGAGTGAAAAAAACATGGTGGCAGATTTTGGAAGAGCATCTTAGAAAGCAAGAAAACAGTATGAAAACATTTTCAAGAAACTCAAAGAAAGGTATAAGGCAAAGAATTCATGAATTTGGAAATAGAATAAATGTCATGAGTACATCTTCCCAGTCCTTACTCCTGAAAAAGTGAATGACTATCTGTATTTCTAGACCCAGAGAAAAATTTTTTCATTTTGAGTTTTATGCAAATGGAAGCATACAATATTCAATCATTTTTTCTGGCTTCTGTTGTCCAACACCATGTTTGTGAGATTCATTCATGTCTTTTGGTAGCAATAATTTGCCTTGCTATTTAGTAACAGTTGATTAGTCTCCTCCAGATGTTCAAGTTGGATTTAGAAAAGGCAGAGGAACCAGAGATCAAATTGCCAACATCCCCTGGATCATGGAAAAAGCAAGAGAGTTCCAGAAAAACATCTACATCTGCCTTATTGACTACACCAAAGCCTTTGACTGCGTGGATCACAACAAACTGGTAAATTCTTGAAGAGATGGGAATACCAGACTTCCTGATCTGCCTCCTGAGAAATCTGTATATAGATCAAGAGCGATAGTTAGAACTGCACATGGAACAACAGACTGGTTCCAAATCAGGAAAGGAGTACATCAAGGCTGTATATTGTCACCTTACTTAATTAACTTATATGCAGAGTACTTCATGAGAAATGTTGGGCTGGATGAAGCACAAGCTGGAATCAAGATTGCCGGGAGAAATATCAATAACCTCAGATATGCAGATGACACCACCCTTATGGAAGAAAGTGAAGAAGAACTAAAGAGCCTCTTGATGAAAGTGAAAGAGGAGAGTGAGAAAGTTGACTTAAAACTCAACATTCAGAAAACTAAGATCATGGCATCTGGTCCCATCACGTCATGGGAAATAGATGGGGAAACAGTGAAAGACTTTATTTTGGAGGGCTCCAAAATCACTAAAGATGGTAACTGCAGCCATGAAATTAAAAGACACTTGATCCTTAGAAGGAAAGCTATGACCAACCTAGACAGCATATTAAAAAGCAGAGACATTATTTTGCCAACAAAGGTCCATCTAGTCAAAGCTATGGTTTTTCTAGTAGTAATGTATGGATGTGAGAATTGGACTATAAAGAAAGCTGAGCGCCAAAGAACTGATGCTTTTGAACTGTGGTGTTTGAGAAGACTCTTGAGAGTCCCTTGGACTGCAAGGAGATCCAACCAGTCCATCCTAAAGGAGATTAGTCCTGAATATTCACTGGAAGGACTGATGCTGAAGCTGAAACTCCAATACTTTGGCCAACTGATGCGAAGGATTGACTCATTTGAAAAGACTCTGATGCTGGACAATATTGAAGGCAGGAGGAGAAGGGGATGACAGAAGATGAGATGGTTGGATGGCATCACTGATTCGATGGACATGAGTTTGAGTAAGCTCTGGGAGTTGGTGATGGACAGGGAGGTCTGGTGTTCTGCAGTCCATGGGATGGCAAAGAGTCAGACGCGACTGAGCAACTGAACTGACTGACTGATTAGCCTCTTATGATCCTTTGTATTTATGCCACACCACTTGTTATGTTTCCTTCTCCATTTATATTACTAGTTATTTGGAATCTATGGTCAATTAATAGATTGACCAATTCTTGGTCAAGAATGTACACTGAAGAAACAATAGTCTTTTCAGTAAATGGTATTGGAAAAACCAGAAAGCCATGTGCAAAAAAATGAAACTGTGACCTTGTCTTTCACCATACACAAAAATCAAGTCAAAAATCAATTAAAGACTTAACAGCTAAAGTCATAAAACTCCTAAAAGAAAAAAAAATGGAGATACAGTTTCTTGGAATTTTTTTATTTTATTTTATCCCAAAAGCCAAGGCAACAATAGCAAAATAGTAAGTATAACTATACTAAAGTAAAAAGATTATTAAAAATAAAAAGGAAAAGGCACTTTATGGAGTGGGAAAAATATTTGAAATAATCTTGCTAGTTAAAAAATATATAAAGAGCTCACACAAGTCAGTAACAAAAACAAAAAATGCAATTAAAAATGGGCAAAATATCTACATAGACATTTTTCTAAAGAAGGCACACAAATTGCCAACAATCATGAAAAGGTGCCCAGTGTTACTAATCACCAGGGAAATGCAAATCAAAGCAACAGTGAGTTATCATGTCACACAAGTTAGAAGCAATGGTAAAAAAAGAAAAGGAATAACAAATATTGAAAATGATTGTGCACTGCTTTGGGACTATAAATTTATGCAGCCATTACAGAAAAATAGAATTGCCATATAATACAGAAATCCTACTTATAATTTATTACACTGTTCAGTTCAGTCCCTCAGTCCTGTTCAACTCTTTGCAACCCCATGGATTGCAGCACGTCAGGCTTCCCTGTCCATCAACAACTCCTGGAGTTTACCCAAATTCATGTCCACTGAGTTAGTGATGCCATCCAATCATCTCATCCTCTGTTAGCCCCATATCCTCCCACCTTCAATCTTTCCCAGCATCAGGGTCTTTTCAAATGAGTCAGTTCTTCGCATCAGGTGGCCAAAGTACTGGAGTTTCAGATTTATCATCAGTCCTTCCAATGAATATTCAGGACTGATCTCCTTTAGGATGGACTGATTGGATCTCCTTGCAGTCCAAGGGACTCTTGTCTTCTCCAACATCATAGTTCAAAAGCATCAATTCTTCGGTGCTCAGCTTTCTTTATAGTCCAACTCTCACATCCATATATGACTACTGAAAAAAACCACAGCATTGATGAGACAGACCTTTGTTGGCAAAGTAATGTCTCTGCTTTTTAACATGCTGTCAAGGTTGGTCATAACTTTCCTTCTAAGGAGTAAGCATCTTTCAATTTCAAGGCTGCAATCACCATCTGCAGTGATTTTGGAGCCCCCAAAAAATAAAGTCTGCCACTGTTTCCACTGTTTCCCCATCTATTTGCCATGAAGTGTTGGGGCTGGATGCCATGATCTTAGTTTTCTGCTTTTTCCAGACAAGACATCACATGAAAATTAAATTGTAGGTGAATATCCCTAATGTGCAAAGATGCAACAACCCTCAACAAATATTAACAAACTGAATTCAGTAATGCAGTCAATGGATCATACAACGTGATCAAGTGAGATTTAGTCTAGGAATGCAAGGTAATTTCAACATCCACAAATTAAGCAATGTGATACAGCTAATTAACAAACAGAAAAAGGACAGAATCATGATCATTTCAATAGATGCAGAAAAAGCATTTGATATCCTTTTATGATAAATGTTCTCAACAAATTAAGTATAGAATTAATGTACTGCAACATAATAAAGGCCATATATGACAAATCCACAGCTAACATTATACTCAGTATCAAAAACCTGAAAATTATTTTTCTAAGATTAGAAACAAAACAAGAATGTCCACTCTCACGAGTTGTATTCAACACAGCATTGGAAGTCTTAGCCTGTGAAACTAGGCAAAAGAGGTGAAATAAAAGACATTCAAATCAGAAATGAAGTAGTACTGTCTTTACTTGCAGATGACACAATATTATACATAGAAAATATGAAAGTCTCCATCAAAAAATTACTATTAAAATTTACCAATGAATTGAGTAAAGCAGCAGAATATGAAGTCAATATACAAAAATATGTTGCATTTCTATACTCCAACAACAAACTGTCACAAAGAGAAATTATGAAAATAATCCCATTTATAACTGCATCAAAAACAATAAAAGAACTACAAACAGGTTTAACCAAGGAGGTTAAATATTTGCCACTGAAAATCATAATACACTGATGAATGAAACTGAAGGAGACTCAGATAAATAGAAAGATAGTCTGTGTTCACAGATTTGAAGAATTAATGTTGTTAAATTGTCCATACCACCCTAAGCAATGTACAAATTCAGTACAGCCTCTTTCAAAATTTTAATGGCATTTTTCACTGATATAGAACAAATATTCTTAAATTTGTATAACCGAAGCAATCTTGAGAAAGAAGAGCAAAGCTGGAGCTGTCACTCTTCCTGATTTCAAACTGCAATTTTAAAGTAGTTCTTATATTTGACCTACTTGCAATTTGTAAGCTTCTAAATCCTCTGATTAAAATAGTTACTATTTCTTGTAGAAGATGCAAATATGAAATAACATGCAGAAAGCACATAATGCTCGCTTGTATAGAAGATGTAAAAGAAATGTTAGTCTGTTCCTTTATTTCTTCACATATTAATGTGTAAGGAATGTACATAAAACTGAATGATATATTTTAAATCACCTTATAAATTCTATGCCTTTCTGACATAGTTTCAGCTTTACAAAATGTTGTTTTAAATAATGAATTCAAGGAGTTTGTGATTAAATAGAGTTTCTAAAAATTTTAATTAAAGAGTTTCAACCTTAATATAGATATTGGAAATATGCTTTTCCTACTTAGGATATTGTCAGTGTTATAAACTTCTGTTTGTTGAACATATTCTGCAGAAACTCAATATTCCATCTCAAAGTAAATTTTAAGGAACTTACAACTTGAAGAAATTCAATTTGTGAATGTATTATTTAATACAACTAAAATACAGATAAAACAATAACTATATTTCTAAATTCTTCTTTGAAACACTAAAAAAATGATTGAATCTTGCTACTTTTACAAGAAATAGGTAAGATAAATTTAGATATTATGATGACAATAAGGTATCAATAGAAATCACACACTCACCAATGTTATACAGAAAAAGTGAATGTTCAAAATGTGAAAAAAAAGAGGAGGAAGAAGTACATTTTATTTTGGAGGGAGTAACATCTTTGTTAATTTTGATGACAAAAATGCATACCTTTTAATGTTACTTTTAATTTTGCAATAATCCAATGGAAGAAACTTGGCATATATTAGTGTCTCATCAAATAATAATTTTAATGACATCAAATTTTGTCATCAAAATTAACAAAGATGTTACTCCCTCCAAAATAAAATGTACTTCTTCCTCCTCTTTTTAATTGATGCTTTTGAACTGTGGTATTGGAGAAGACTCTTGAGAGTCCCTTGGACTGCAAGGAGATCCAACCAGTCCATTCTGAAGGAGATCAGCCCTGGGATTTCTTTGGAAGGAATGATGCTAAAGCTGAAACTCCAGTATTTTGGCCACCTCATGTGAAGAGTTGACTCATTGGAAAAGACTCTGATGCTGGGAGGGATTGGGGGCAAGAGAAGGGGACGACAGAGGATGAGATGGCTGGATGGCATCACTGACTCGATGGACATGAGTCTGAGTGAACTCCAGGAGTTGGTGTTGGACAGGGAGGCCTGGCGTGCTGCGGTTCATGGGGTCGCAAAGAGTCGGACACGACTGAGCAACTGATCTGATCTGATCTGATATATATGAAAACTAAAACTCAAGGAAAATTAAATTGTCAAATGTACACAGAAAGAAAGTAACAAAGCAAATATTGTAGTAGCATTTTACTGTACCCAAACTTGTGATTTCTCTATTTTTTCTCACTATCATTTGTTCCTAGAATTCCCCAAAAATAATAATCTTAGACTTTTCAATCTGAAAATAAATATGCTTACATAAAACTATTATTTAAAAATAAATAGAGCATTTGTGTAGGTGAAGGGTGATTAGACACACTTTGCCTTATTCTTCCCACTAAGTACAATTTATAATCCTGAAAATTATGTATAAAACAAGTAGAAGACTATGAAAGTTAGAGATGTTAGAAAGTTAGAGAAAACTTAGAGACCACATGAAGAGCCTGAAATGAGGTACCCTGGTATCAGAGGGTGTCTAGTCAGGTTGAGGTAGAAGGTAGAAGGTAAATGCCCCCCACCTCCCCCACCCCTGCCCCAACAACAAACAACCAGGATAAAGTAATTGGAGATTCATTTTCTGTGGCCCAAGATGAAATGGCAGGACAATTGAGAGAGGGGTCTGGGCCCTGCTCAGATAGAGGATAAGAGACCACATATTTCTCATTCTAGAAGTCAGGAGACTTCCTAGACTACATATGGGGAGAAAGATTCCTTGGAGGTCAAAAGGAAAGTGATGCTAACTGATCCCAATATACTTATAGGCCTCTTCAAGAATCCATCTTGGCTAAGAGATGCATGTGCATGGGAGGATCCTGAGATATACCAAATATGGACTCTGAACAGGACAAAGTAAAGTGATTTGCCAAAGGCAAACCAGAAGAAATGTCCCATATAAATGACTCAAACTACCACAAGACCTGACTTTTCCTTTGAGTCCACCCGTGCGTCAAACTTCACACACTGTACTCTTTTCATTGCTAATAAAGACCCTACCCTACTTTCTCTCTTTGTGGGAATTCTTTTCTGCAAAGCCAAAGGGCCAGGGCCTTGACACTGACCACTGGTATAGTGGCTAGGATTTGGTGCTCTCACCACCATGACAAAATCTTAACCTCTGGTTGGGAATAGAAACTCTGTTTTAAACCACTGCAGGCCAAGACCACCAAAGATCAAGGTCCAGACAGGCTGTGTTTCTTTGGGTGACGGTGATGGGTGATTTCTGAATCTAATCTTATGCATCTTAAACTTCATCTATTTATGTATAGTTGAACAGTTATCTATTCTTAATATAAATAATGAACTTTCTGCTGATTAGTTCAGCAAGTGAAGGCTTTTTTTTTTTATACTATAACTTTGTAAATGGAAATTTGGAAAGTTAAAATTAGTATTTGTTTAATTAGGAATTTATTACAAGGTTTCTTCAGTCAGTCAGTTCAGTCATGGATGGGGAAGCCTGGGGTGCTGCAGACCATGGGGTCACAAAGAGTCAGATAAGTTTTCTTATAACCTTATTATCATGTGTATATAATTATTTGATTCAGGAAAAAGAGACACGATATACATATCAGTCCTCTTTCTAAGCTTTAAAAGGTACAGAGGACATTTTTATTCCATCTCCACAGGCTTTCACTTAGCACACTTCCCTGTGTCTAATCTCTTAGAGTTTCCAAACAAATTATATAAAGTTACAGAGCCATCTTCCTTAAACCCTGTCTTCAAATTGACAGTCTTATGCCTAAAGGCCCAAGTGTTTCCATTGCCTAAAAAAAAAAAAAAAAAACTTCACATGCTAACCTAAAAAATAGTTCCATTTTGATTGACATCTACTTAGCTAATGTGAAGGAAATTTGTTTTAACTCATAGTTTCATCACAAGCAGCTCTTTGTAAGAAACCATATTTAGCAGGAAACCCATTTTCTTGTCACTTTATCAAAGCTATATTGTAACTAGCTTTTAAACCAGGCACGTCCATGCTCTCCTCATCTCCAACCCAAGCACAACTTTCAAATCTTTTAATCACACAATACCTTGCCTAACGTGTTGTTTCTTTCTGTAGATCAAAGAAGTAGGAATGAAGAATAAGTAATTACCAGATGACCAGATCTCTTCTCCAGATTCCCTTTTAGTAATCTTGCAAGCAAACTGTGTGAATAAGAGAGCATCTAAAGAAAGATCACAAGAAGTTGTCAAGCCTGCACACAAGCCTGCATGCCATGGGGAATGGAGACAAATCTGACCCGGTCTCCTAGCTTCTTTTCTCATCTCCACAAATTGCCAACATTCTGATTAAAGACAACTTTCCTTTCTGTCAACATTCGATTTTGTAAGTGGTGAGCAGTGGGTTCTAACTTGACAACATCATATCATGCTTTTGAAAGTCCTCGTTGCTAAAATTGAAAGTAGATATTTTTCCTAACATTTCTGATGTAAGTTTTGTATGAACTGGCATCCAAGTTTTACTTCAAACCAGAAATCTTTGTTAGACTTTGTCTCATTTTAAATAATTTTGTCTTGCCAGTTCTGTCATTTCTCCTTGAATATTTGTAATAATAGTTAAAACCTACATTGAATATATCTACTGTTACAGCCGGTAGGAGCTAGGTATGAGCAGAGAAATGGGACTAGTGGCCACGTGGCAGGAAATCACACATTCTTTGGTAGATGAAGAAAAGCAGGAACCCCCAGACTGATAGGAAATCACACATTTGGGTCATAAGTGTCTTCGGAGCAGACACAAAAAGTTGAGGAAAGGCAGGAATCTTCTGCATCCCAGTGCAACCTATTGCTCACTATACTCTCATTACAATAAAATTAGCCTTGTAGATAAGACATATCCATCAAGCACTGATGCCATGACACTTCTGACCTAAGGCAAATAAAGATAAAAATCTCTCCTCCCCTCAGGAAGGTGGAGCTGGGATGAAAATCAGGAAATATGATCCTCAAGCTTCTTCTTCAACATTGAATATTCCCCCCCTTCATTTGTATGCCCTTCATGTGCGTGCGTGGTAAGTCCCTTCAGACGTGTCTGATTCTTTGTGACCCTATAGACTGTAGCCCACCAGGGTCCTCTGACCATAAGGATTCTCCAGGCAATGATACTGGAGTGGATTGCCATGTTCTCCTACAAGGGATCTTCCCAACCCACCTGGACCGCTAGCCAAAGAAACCCAAAACAGCAGCTCGTCATCTGTCTGCCTTTTTTCCCTCTGAGAGTGCATTTTTGGCTTAAACTCTCACTTTACTTTTTTGGGCTTCCTTGGTGGTTCAGATGGTAAAGAATCCACCTGAAATATGGGAGACCCGGGTTCCATCCCTGGGTTGGGAAGATCCCCTGGAGAAGGAAATGGCTACCCACTCCAGTATTCTTGCCTGCGGAATTCTATGGACAGAGGAGCCTGGAAGGCTACAAGTCTACAGGGTCACAAAGAGTTAGACACAAGTAAGTGACTTCACTTTTCACTTTACTTTCTTAATCTCCACGCTTTGTTTCCAATTTTTTTCACAATGAGGCAAGAGCCTCAGATTCACTGTGAACACTACTAGTATATTTCATGTTCTCCCTCCTCTTTTGTTTTCAGGTTCTGGGAGGCAGGGGTCAGGTATGATCCACTGAGATAATTTTTTGAAGATGAGGTAGTTAAGGCAAATATATTCATTTCTGCATCACCTGGCTCTATTCCAAGCCCAGAATGGTCCAGAGAGATCTCAAACAATTTGAGTTTATTTATTTTCAAGGAAAGTAATTCCTATTTGGAAGGAAGGTTATTACCTCAGCTCTAGTGAAAGAAAATCAAACAAAATAACACAACTCTTCCAAAGAAAGAAATGTAGAATGAAAAGGGACTAGGGTAAGAGAAGTTGGCTGTTACAGCATGTAGGTGATAGGATATTACTGGCTTCAATGGCGGACATTAAGATTTGTCTAAATGATAATCATCAAATTCATTGTCCTCTCTTGGACTTGGTCAGACTCACTTCAAGCTATTAGCCTGGCTGCAGATCCTGTGCAACTTGGAGCCAAATAAAACCAGTTATTCATGATTGGAAGACATTAAATAGCAATATGTCCCCTAATGAGTAGTTTTCTGTGCAATCTTACATTGATACTTTAAAACAGTGTTTTGAGAATTCCCTGCCAGTCCAGTCATAAGGCCTCTGCATTTCCAGTGCAGGAGGCATGGATCTGACTCTTGGTTGGAGAACTGAGATCCTTCATGCCATGTGGCACAGTCAAAAGGAAAAAATAAAAATAAAATGGTGGTTTGAATGCTATTGTGTTAAACAATGTGGTGGTTAGGACTTTTTGTGAATAGATAAGCTGTTCTACACTATCTCACTCTATTGCCAGACAATAGCTCCTCAAAAATATTAAATATAATTAATATTTGATTTTCCAATTTGGCAGACCAGGAAGCTATTTTCCTCCTAACTTGCCACTTATGAAACTATGAACATATATGTAATGTTGCAGATATATGAAATTGTGCAAACATAAGAATTTTTCATCTATTAGTTATATATTCCAAATTAATACATCACTTTTTGCTTTTCAAAATGTTTTTAATTTCTAAATTTTATGATTGATGTGGAAATTTTGAGCCAATTATTTTGGGAATGTAAGTTATTATCTTCTTTTTACAAATGAAAAAAAAATTGCCCATTTTTTATTGTCAGTGACAAGTACCAGTAGAACTATTTTCTCATTCTAAATTGTATGTTTTATTCAGTTATTTTAAAATACAGTTTTGGAAAAAAAGTTAATAATATTCCCAAATCTTACACCATTCTTTTGAAAATGTGTATTTATTGGAATTTATTCTATATTTTGAAAAGGCAGAATCAAGTGCAATATAAGAAAAGAAGCATGTCATTTTTTATTACATCATAATATATTAATCAAGGTTTCTAACTCTTCAAATAAAATATACATTGAGAATTCAATTTAAGAACAAGATAGAATAAAACGTGTCTGCTCTAATGCATATTATCTCCAATAAAGGAAACATACTTGCCAGCATATTGGGGAATAGTGAAGTTTTTCATCAAGTAACAGATAGTGAATGGTAAGTATTTGCAGAACCTTTTATTACTAATCCAAGGGCTAAATGTCTTGGATATAAATGTCTATGAAAGACATAAATGTCTATGAAATTCTTTATATGATGCTGTCTAGATTGATTTAATTGATTTAATGATTTAATTGAATTAATGGACATTAAACAAAAAATGAAATATTTATAGATTTACTGCTGACCAGTTACCACTCCTTTCTACCTTGTAAAATTTTTTCTCATTTATTAAATGAACATAATAAGTGTACTTTAAGTTAGAATAACACACTTTCAAAATGGTAAATTTACCCTAAAATCAAAACAGTTAAAACATTTGCAGAACTGTACTCACACTGTTAATAATTGTATAATTCACCACTATTGCCTCCACCAAAAAATAATGTGTTTTGACAAAAGGTCAGTTAGTCTTGATATGCTTTTTAATTTTTAGTGATAGGTTTGTCTGTTTAGATCTTGATATTTTCCTGTATTTTAATCAATCTTTAAAAAATTTTTAAACAATTAATAAAATAATTCTAAAAAAGTTATAATGTTGAATATTTTCCAATAAAATTATTCTGATAATGAAAATAAATGAAAATTGCTATGCTAATCATATACAGATGCTATAATCATATCATACTCTTATGAGAGTATTTGCTTAGTGTTTCTTAATTTATCCTGACAGCTCAGCGTAAATGATATTTTCTCTGAGTAAAGATCTGATTGTCATGGCTAAGGGCTATGTATCAGAACAGCTGAAATGAGTTGAAATCAGCTCTGAAAGGTAAATGACTCATGAAAACAACAATATAACAAGAGCCATAAACTATGCCTAAGTTACTTTGACCACTCATCAAATACAAAATTAGTCCTAGAGTAGTCATCTTAATTGTGTAAAAAGTATATTTTTCTCAATTCATGCCAGCCTGGAGTAAAACTTTGGTCACAAGAATAGATTTATTTTTAAGTATTTTTATAACCAAAATTAGAACTTTGTAACATAATCAACTCTTAAGAATAGTAGGAAAAAGAAGACCTCTACCTGTGGCGGATTCATTTCGATATTTGGCAAAACTAATACAATATTGTAAAGTTTAAAAATAAAATTAAATTAAAAAAAAAAAAGAAGACCTCTAAAAACTGGACAAAAGACATAAACAATTAATTCATTAAAGAGTAGTGTAAGTATCCATTAGACATATTTGAATCATTTTCAAGCTCATCAAAATGAGCTTGTAAATATAAATAAAATGAAATACCTAATGCAAGAATGATATCAGAATTTCACTGAGAATTCTGGAAATTGAATGTTATGTCTGACCGGTGACACTTACAAAGTATGAATCAAAGTCTGAACTGTGTACACTCTGACTTAGAAATTACATTTTTATGTTTACTTTAACTTAATTAAATATATTAAGTTAATATATTTATGTCAATTTAATTATAGAATATATGCAATTATAATTAGTTATAGTGATTATATTTATTATAAGGAAAAACCATAGGTGTCAGGCTTTTCACTCAGTGGTATCCACCATGGATCTTGGCTCCCAAAGTTACAGCTCTTCAGGGGCCCACTTTTACTGATTTTTGTTCTCCTATGCATTCCATCTTCCTAAGGTTTGGCCACAGTCTCAGGATGATTGGGTCTGGAGGGTTCTAGTCACACAGACATCCAGGACCATGAACCATATCTAACTCCTGACCTCCTAGTGACAAATGTTGAAGAGAGGAGAAATCCATTCTTCTTTCCCATTCCAACATAACTGGCCTTTTTCAAGGTAAAGATCCCATTATCTCAGACTAAGTTGGTACCTTCTTTCTAGTGATACTATGGGAGTTAAATGGTGTGTGCATCTGATGAATATAGGAGGTTTGTTTGTTTTTTTCACTTCTGCCACTCGAGATGAAGGGTTGTTGTTGTTGTTCAGTTACTCAGTCATGTCTGACTCTTTGTGACCCCAAGGACTGCAGCACACAAAGTTTCCTGTCCTTCGCTATTTCCCAGAGCTTGCTCACACTTATGTCCATAGAGTTGGTAATGCCATCCAACCATTTCATCCTTGTCACCCCCTTCTCCTCCCACCCTCAATCTTCCCCAGCATCAGGGTGTTTTCCAATGAGTTGGCTCTTTCAATCAGTAGCCAAAGCATTGGAGCTTCAGCTTCAGCATCAGTCCTTCCAATGAACATTCAGGGTTGATTTCCTTTAGATTTAGACTGGTTTGATCTCCTTACAAAGTTAATGAGGTATGGGGTGGAGACTATAGCAAAAGTCAGTTCTAAATTTGACAAAGAAAAATATAATATTGTCACAAAAATTTCAGAAACTTCTCAATACATACTTGTTATTTTAGAAATTTTAGATTTATTAGAAAATTGCAAAGATATTATAAATCATTCAAATGTACACTACACCCAGTTTATTCTATTAACAGCTTAAAATAGTAAGATATATGACTTGAAATTAATGAATCAATATTGATACACTGTTATTGACCATGTCCAAAGTTTATTCAGATATTTTTAGTCTTTAAAGTTTTTTTTTTTTTTTTTTTTCCTTCCAGTTTCAAGATCCCATCCTGGATAGTAACTTAAAATTTAGTTGTCATGTCTCCTTAAGTTCATTTTGGTTGTAACAGTTTCTTGAATTTTCCCTGTTTTTGATGAGCTTGACAGTTTTAAGTTATGCTTGTCAGGTATTTTGTGAAATGAGCCTGAATTGGGATTTGTTTGATATTTTTCTCATAATTAGGCTGGGATTATGGGTTTTGGGGAGAAGGATGGCAGGGGTAAAGTACTGTTTTCATCACATCATATCAAGGGTACCATCTACAAGATTTATGACCGTTGCTGCTGACCTTTATCACCTGAGTGAGAGTGTCAGGCCCTTTAAAGCACTTGTTTTCTCCCTTTCCACTCTGTACTGTGGCAGGAAGTTAGTATGTACAGCCCAGTCTCAGAGGCTGAGGGTTATGTCTCTTCTCTCCTGTTTATTTCTTTAATCATTTACATCAGTAGGTACTCATGTATTTGTTTTATACTTTGGCTTATAATAAAATAAAAGATTGTTTATTACAATGTTGGACTTGGTTAACTCCTATGGACTTTGATTCACCATTTCTTGTCTTTCTGCCGCATACTTTGAGATGCTCCATGAAGTTCTTACATATTTCCTACTTCAGTCCTAGAATCTTCATGGAGCCTTGATTCTTAGCATTGGAGACTGGTGTGAGAAACAAAGGTCTGGGTGCTAGGAGTGCTTATTGGAACTGAGGTATCATTGCTTCTAGGTCCTCACAACTGACAGAACAAAGGAATATATGTTTGTGCGCCCTATCTCATCTGTGTGATTATATTTGTAAGTGTATATTCATATATGTAAGTATATACATAAATGTATATGCATATATAGTTACATTATGAAAAGTTAAAACATAGAAATGAAAAAATAGAAAACAAACATGGTTACTGAAGGGAAAAGAGCAGAGCAGAGAGAGATAAATTAGGCATTTGGATTTAACATATACATACTACTATATATAAAATAAATAACCAACAAGAGCCTACTGCATGGTACAGGGAACTACACTCAATATTTTGTAATAACATATAAGGGAAAATAATCTGAAGAAGAGTATATATACTCATAACAAAATCACTTTGCCATATACCCAAAACCAACACAACATTATAAATCAAATGAACTTCAATTAAAAAACTAAACTGACAAAAATGACAAACTTACCCTCAACAAAAATGGACATTGGTCTCAAGTATTTAAAACTTAAAATGTAGGCGCTCTGCTAAAAAAAAAAAAAAAAAATGAGTTCATATAATATATCTAGCATTAAACCATTCTGACCTCTTCCCTTTGCTTATCTGTAAGCTTTAAGTCCAACAGTGAGAAATCTGTCTCCCTCTATCCAGCATCCATTTACGTAGTTGTTCAATTCCAGGATGCAAGTAGACTGGTACCAGAATTATTGGCCTCTAGCTTCAAGATGAATACCTGCATCAACCCAGTTAAGTAGCTTTGTATAGTTTTATTTGCTTTGAGGCTTAGAAACTTAATTCATCTCTAGTTAGGCGAGCACTTTTTCCACTGCCCCATCAGTGAAATTGTCTTAAACATCTGTAATATTGTTAAAACATTATGTTGAAAGTCTGCATTCTGTCCTGAAGTCCTCTGACCTCTGAGAAATATGCATTTTAAATTTTGCTTACATTAAGATTCTCTGTGCTGTAAAGCTCTATGAGTTTTGAAGAAAGCATAGTGTCATGGATCTACCTATAGAAAATACCTTCAGACCCTACAAAATTTTCTATATTTCATCTATTTAATACTCCCTCTTCCACCCAAAGCCATAGAAACTAGTGATATTTTTATGTCTGTATTTTTTCCTTTGCTGGAATATCATAATCTGATGGGATTTCTGAAAGAAAAATCTATGAACGTATTGGTGCCACTCAAGTCTGCATAGCCTTTTACTCTTTAGGTGGTACAAGTGCAATCTGCAACAGTTTGCCAAAAATGCCATTAAAAGTGTTCATATTAGTTTATGGTTCCAGCAAATTCTCCCCAGATTAACAGAATTCCACTGTGACTCTCTGGACTTGCCCAGTCTTCCAGCTTCTGGGGTGGCAATTTGCCCTGAAACTTCAAATTTCTCGTGATTCTAAGTATTGTTATTGCTTTTCAGTTTGTCTAATTTTACCTTGTTATAAGGATGGGAATGAAGACTTTCTGGTTCTTTACAAATTGGAATTGAAACCAGAATTTTCAGGGGCTTTTCCAACATTTAAGTAAAGATGTAGGAAGAAAGATAAATGAATTTGGAACTCTATGAAGAGATCTGGATTATTGATGTTTGTGTGCACCTTGGATACAGGTGACAATTAAAGCTAATGGGATGGATAAGACTGCCTGGGGGAGAAATGCTAAAATAGGAACCAGGATCAAGACAGATACATGTCAAAATTTAGTGGCAAGTAGAAGAACCAGCAGAGTATCAAAAGTGTTGAAAGGAAATACAGGACATTGTGATACCACAGAAGAGTGTTTCCATATGAAACAAACCAGATGAAGACTAAAAAATATAGCCATTTATTTAGCATTCTACTCAGTTTTAATATTGGAATTATTTTAGTAATGGATTGTGTTGACTAGTTTTAAACAGTTAATGGATCATTGAGAAAGAGTAAATGATAAAAATGTTGAAAAATAGACTGCATTTCAAAGGTTGGAGTTAATGTATATATTTAAGTGTGTTGGAAAGGATGTAATTATAAAGATTTAACAGTATGGAAGAGAAAAATCATAATCAATTTAGATGGATGCTGATGAAAGTATTTGTGAAATTAGGCCTGGGAAATCATGGTTGAAAAGGAAAAAATAAGGATAATACATATACAGAAAGAATACCCCAAAATATTGGCAAAGATCATTTTTGGTTGGTGAAATTATCTGATTTTATTTTCTCGAGCTCTTTTCCCCAAATCATCTGTCATTGATTGTATGCTAGTTTGTAGTTAGAAAAAGAGGAAAAAAATGACAAAAACAGGCATTTGCTTGCGTTTTCTCGGCGGCGGAGGGTGGAGTCTCTGCTGGCGGCTAAAGAAGCCGCTTGCCTGGAAAAAAAAAAAAAATGACAAAAACAAAAGCAATAAGAAGGAGGGGACATATGTGTACCTATAATGGATTAATGTTGATATATGGCAGAAACCAACCCAATATTGCAAAGTAATTATCCTTCAGTTAAAGATACATAAATGAAAAATCAACTGAGTCTCATCCATAGCTTTTCTCTGACTTGAGATTATGTGAATGATAGACCCAGGTCCTCCTTTCATGTAGTTTATATCCTATGACAGGAAGTAGTGAAGAATATAAAAATCTTAATATACAGCGATAGGTACTACTTAAGGTTTGCATTTGGAAGCTATGAAAATAGTCTGATTATTCACATAAAAGAGCTTTTTGCATGATATGCGTGCAGTATCCATAACAAAAGTAGGAGAATCATTTACTTTCATAATGGCTATTTTAATGAAACTCCTTACTTTATGGATGTCCAAGGAATGAGTTTGTCCTTGTCCCTATATTGTATATTGATTTGTTCCTCAGCAAGACACTATAAAAAAAAAGCTATGTTTTTTCATTATTTATTGAATTCATGGCTGCAGAAAGCAGGTCTTATTCAAAATCCCATATTCACATAGTAATTTACTCATAAGTGCTGCTTGCCTACTCCTTTTTCTCTTTCAATTCAAATTTTGGTACTTAGAGCTTACCCAAATGACAAACTTAAGAAATCATGAAGTGGGATTTTTCTTTTATTAATAGACTAAAGTATGAATAAATATATTTTATAATATACAATGTTTTTAGTAAACTTAATTTTAACCAAAAATAAAAGAAACAGATAAAAATAACTTTATTGTCTTTCCTTCATTCTTAGTTTGTTTAATTTGTATGTTAATTAAGATAGTAAATTATAGATAATAGTCAAACAAAAATGTCTTGTGCTTTTCTTATTTATGGACTTAGTTTTGCCTACAAGAAATGTAATTTTTCACTTTCAAATTATTTATGATATATTTACATACGTATTCCAGTCAAATTTAATTAATAGCAGTGAGGATTGGAATGGAGATAAAGTATTTTTCAAGCATTTATATTGTCCATGGGCGACTAAGAAACTAGTATATTCAAGGTGGGTTTGTTGACAGATTTCTATGTGAAAATTTGAAAAGACTAATGATTTGATCAAAGCTTTTTGAATGTGACCTCTCCTTTCCAAAATAAACTCACTTCCTAGCCTCGAATTAGAGATTCTCTATTAATTTGAAAATAAATTTTCCCCCTACCATTGTTTATCACCATGTCCTTTCATATGATATTAGCATCAAATTGAACTCAATCTCAGGCACTATGGGAATTATCACACGTTGCGATAATAAGTTACAATTAATGCAATTTTACTGCATAATCAAAGAAGACTTGAGTCTCAAAATTCAAACCATGGCAGTGTCATCGCAAAAATAGCATTTAAACAGAATGAGATTGCAGCAGGAAGCGCAAACCACTTTATTAATCAGTACTATCTTCATTTAATTCACTGTTAAGTGTCTCTGTTAAATAACATTCCCTCTCTGGTGTTCATCATGATCTTGGATGATTAAAAAGCATTTGGATAATATCTGTAATAAAATTAGGCTCACTGAGCGATGTATGCCACTGAGTTCTGGGGACCAAGTGAGACAAAAGTTCCAACTGTCAAATTAAGTGGAGTGAGTTAAAGGAAATTAAAAATGTGTTTCCCCAGAGATGTAATAGATACATTTTATTGTCATGTTTTTTTCCTTTATCATCTCTGAAGACAGATGCTGTCAGCTGTTTGTGAACGAGCATTAAAAAGTGTCTTTGGAGAAGTAGAGAACAAATCCAAATAGAATGTATGTCCCATTAAAATCAATTCCCAAGCAATCCAAACTGAAATTGACTAAATACATTTTTTTTCTTTTTGTATGCTTCTCTTAGCTTCAAAAAGGAAATTTTTCTCATATGAGCATCTACATATTTGAAATAAAAGTATTGAACAAATATGTTTAAATATGATATATCCTCTGTTTCAAAAGGATAGGCATTCATTTCACTGTGTCCAGAAGGCAACATGTTCCTTTAGCCTCAAAATTCACATAATTCATGATCCAGGGAAGTTATGGGTGGCACCGGAGTTTAAATCAAGGCAAACATTTTGTTTCTTTTCAGAAAGGCAAGAATAAGATGACATCTAAATAATACAATTACAAAGTTAATAATAATAATGCAAAACTTGAGATCCCAGAAAATTCTTCTTTGCATTATAATGTCACATTGACCTAGAAGTGGCAAGTGGAGAGAGAAGAATTCTGAAGCATACTATCTCAAGGTTTATGAGGAAGTTCATTTTAGAGAGTCATTTGCTTAGTGACTGGTCATGTGGTGGCAAATACGTGTGACATCCTGGCAAGAGAATGCATTTGAAGTCAATAAAATGCCTGTGTTTAAGGCATTAAATATTAGTTAGCTTTGAAGGCAAGTAAAGGCTAATTTAAATCCCAGTATCCCAGGTGAGGCCAGTGGTAAAGAACTCACCAGCCAATGCAAGAAAAGTAAAAGATGTGGATTTGATACCTGGCTCCGGAAGATCCCCTGGAGGAGGATATGGTAACCTCTTCCAATATTCTTGCCTGGAGAATCCTCTGGACAGAGGAGCCTGGCAGGCTACATAGTGCCACAAAAAGTCAGACACGACTGCAGCAACTCAGCATGCACACACAAGCACATGATTATGGGTCATCTTTCTGCATGTGACATTGGACAGGATGCATAAACTCTCTGACCTTCACTTTTTTCATTTATAAAAAGAAATTTAAAAAGGAGGGAAAGTCATCCTACCTCATGGGGTTATTATGTAGAATAAATGAACTATGATCTGTACACATGTAGGATCCTCCATGATTAAGCTCTTAACAGATATGGTTGTCTTTTTCCACTCCATTTGCTTTTCCGTTCTATTTTTCCCATTATGATTCAAACGAAGACGGAATTCCTGTCTTCACAGAAGTGCTTGTGAGCATTAAAAAAGTCAAAGGTTGCATGTGATACTATTTTATAGTGTTAGTTATATTACAGAGAATCGTGAAGCAACCTGATTATGAAACAGTGCAGGTAAAGAAGAGAATTAAATCCACTCAAATAGAATATTTCCAGGCTTGAGGCATAATCATGTAGGATATATCATGACCTAGTAGTTGGTAAATATCTGCATATTTCATTTTTATTCATCTCCACTCAATCTCCTTTCATCTAAACCCACAGTCCATCTGCCCCCAACTATTCAGGAGCCTAAAGCAATAGTTATTATTACAATTACCTCTGACTTTTTTATGGCCTTCTGTGATTGGGTTTGAGAGATAGTTTCATTTTGGCATGGGCAAAACACACATTTGCTTACAGGACTTGCCCAAAATATCTTCCCCACTGACATTCCTAAGAATCAGAGTTCTTATTTTTATTACTTTTTAAAATGTTAGTATTTCTGGTGGGAATAGGAATTTAACTGATAGCAATCTTTTTATTTTTTTTCCTTGGAATGAATTCATGTATTCAAAATGGGAAGCTCATTTCAAATAGTTTTAATATAGAAAACAGAGGTTTGTAACATGGCCCTTGACCAAATTTAGATGTAATGTGATACATATCTATACATACATATACATGTAGACCTGTATATAATATACATTACATATATCAACATAACATCTGTCTCTGTATATCATAATGAATTTGCAGGGAGACCATATGTCCAACATCACAGAAAAAGTGATTAGCAAACAGAGTGGTAGATTTCATTTCAATTCTATCTGGCTACAAAATTTGGGCTTGGCATATTAATTTTTTTTTTAGGGACATCTCTCCATAGTTTTGATACTTGATATATACAACTTGCTTTTATAAGAGAGATAAAGTGAAAGATCAGACACTTTTAAGCACTCAGTTGTGGGAATTTCCTCCCAAACTTTAAAACACAAGAAAGAAGGGAACAGGTCACAAAAGTTTATCATTCCAGATGTTGATTATAATCTCATGGCTTGAAAAGATTTTAAATTGAAGTGCCTTGGTACTGCATGATAAACTACAGAAGACCAACTAAATATTTCTATTGAATGTTTCCTTTAAATGAAATGTTAAGTTTATACATTCAAGCTGTCTCTATTTGTGGGTTTTCAACTACAGAAATTCTACATATAATATAGGCCTTCAATTCGTGAACTTTCAAAGATTTGAGCATGTGTTCACATGTCCAATTACGTAAGTTAGTTCATGTTTCTGGTGTACATTGTTACATGTGTGCATCCTGCATGTGTGCACAAACACAAAAGTGGTTGTGCTTTTGTGTACTTTACTGTACAGTACTCTATGGAATACAGTTAATACAGCATCATTATTACAAGTCCAGGATATATAGACACAAGTGTAAAAGCAATGGTGATGTAGCTGGTATTGCTAAAAGCACCAGCTGTTGTACTGTAATACTATACTTTTCAATGTATTATAAGATTAAACATGTTTTCTTTACTTTTGTATTGGTTTTTTATGTATTATTTATGTGAAAAGTATTATATGCCTATCACAGTATAGTACTGTATAGCCGATTATGTTAGTTTGGTGCCTAGGCTAACTTTGTTTGGCTTATGAACAAATTAGACTCATGAATGCATTCTTAGAACAGAACTCATTCTTATGGAGGGGACTTACTGTATTTATGAGCCACATAGCATCATTTTTTCAATTAAAGAAAAAATAAAATTCAAGCAACATTCAAAGAATACACAGCTGGAGAGAGGCAACCAGAGACTTTCCTCCAATTATTCCCTAGAAGATGATGATTCCATTTAATGCATGTTTTCAACAAAAGGGTTTATGATTGTCACTAAATTGAGTGCTTTGATAATAGGTCTTATCAAGTTTTAATAATGTGTTGGAAAGGATTTTTTAACCTGAACACATAAAACAAAACATTAAGGCAGTGGAAGAGAAAGAAAAAAAAAAAAAAACAGTCAGTTTACTAGCATTATTTTCTAAAAAAGGTTAATCAGGACAGTTTTGTGATTTTTTTTTCCAGTTCTAGATTTAGCCTTTGATGTGTACTGCAAGGTATACTGAGATATAATGAAGCAGAAACCCCCAGAATCCAGAGCTGGGTTTTATACAGACCTTCTGTAGTTGAGGCTACTGACCTTCAACACCCCCTACAAGAAGCTCAGTGTTGGAGAACAGAAATGGGGCACTTTGTACTTTGGAAACAGGTCTTCAGATAGTCAGATATTTTCAGAAGCTGATTTTATGAGTCCAGTCCTTACATCTCCTCATGTCTAGAATTCCTTATGACTAACAGAAAAATTTTGCTAAGATAAGTGCTTAATTGCATAAACTCCCCTTAACCAAAATCATATATATATATTGACCTACACCTCTCTATCTCTTTGAAACAGTTTTTCAGAGCTACTGAGGTGTTATCTCCTGGGCTGCAAGTCTTTATATTTTCCTCAGATAAAACTTAACTCGCAACTCTCACATTGTACCTTTCATGAAGTTGACAGTTGTTAACTGTTACTATGATTTATTGTGCATTGAGTTTTATTTATTCCAGTCACTAGGTTCTTCCACCACATGATGCTTCCCGTATACTGGGTACTGACAGTCTAGATGGTGTCTGTCATCCAACCATGATTACTAAAAAATACAGTGTAATTGTACCTTGTTTCGTTAAGCCATCCTAATTTTAGTTCCTGGATTTTAGTACTAGAAGAACAGAAGCTGACTTTGCTTAAAAACTGAAGTATCCTTTCTCTCTGATTTGGAATTACATTTCTGTTTCAGAGAGTTTGGCCTCCAATCATTTCCTGCACCAGTCCTTCCTTACTGGGTGGTAGATGATAACACAACATATTTATCTGTTAAGCCCATTGGATCCCTGAAGGAAGTGGGAAGTCCTAAAAGACATGGGTTGCCGGGAGCCGGCATATTGCATATTGAGTGCATATTGCATATTGAGTGCAGCACTTTTCAGGATCTGGAATAGCTCAACTGGAAATTCTATCACTGCCGGTAGCCAGCGTGAGGAACTCCGCCCATGACAAAGGTCATGAGGAAGGAGGCTCGGCATACGCAAAGGCGGGATCGAGCTTCAGGAGTCCCCCTGGAAATTCTCGAGCATATACCCCCAAAACCAGAGTCTGCCTACTTTCTGCTTTGTGCTTTCACCTACACCTCTGACTTTACGGGGGGCTGTCCCCCACTACCTCTCTGAAAAAAGTTAGCTTACAGCTCCAGTTAATAATTCCTGGGTGTGACAGTGTTTAACCTACAAACTCCTTTGGAAATCCTCTAGCCTGCCTGAATAGGTTTTTCCGGCCACATGTGATTGTTCAGAGCCTCCCAATTGTGAGAGGCAGGAGATGTTCTAAACTGTCTAAACACAGATTCTTTTGAGTAGTTAAAAGATTGATTAGAAATTGTATTGGTGAAGGGATTTTCACTTGTTGGGCCAATGTTTGCTGCTAAGTTTCCATATCCCTTACCTGCTGTGTCCCTGGCAGTGTATTGGTTAATATAATTGGTGTAAATAGTAGCTTTAATGTTTGTAACCTGGGACCCTTGAGTTAATTCTTTTTGTAGCCCACCACACCTTTGCGCTGTACGAATGCAACTTTATCTAATGCTTTTGGAGGGTGGCTCCTGACCAATCACCTTTAGAGAAAAATAAGTTTTCTGAAGAAAAGGTCTTAAAATGTTAACAGGCCTCCGGGCCAGAAGATGATGCAAATCACCTAAGCTTTTGCATATGATAAGTTTGCAGGAAGAAAGCCTGGTTTGCTGCAAGACTCTACCCCTTCCCCCATTATCCTCTGTGCATAACTTAAGGTATAAAAACTACTTTGAAAAATAAAGTGCGGGCCTTGTTCACCGAAACTTGGTCTCACCATGTCGTTCTTTCTCTTACCTTCTGGCTGAATTATTCAGCCTCTTTTCTCCACTGAATTTCCTCACTGAGCTATCCTTATTTCAGCCTCTTTTCTTCACTGAATTTTCCTACTGAGCTATCCTCATTCTATTACTCTTTATATCCTTAATTAACATTTAATTAAGCAATTGTTTCCTGATCTTCGCCTACGCCGTCTCTCCTTCGAATACCCTGGTTCAGCCGGGGCTGGTCCCCGGCAATGGGTCCTCTGGGGAGATGTGGCTATGGGGACATATCCAACAATCGGATGAATTAGTAACTTTATCAGTGGCACTCATGGTGTCAGATGGTGGGTATTTATAAGCTGGAGCTGTGCCTATGTGAACAAGGACAACCCTTAGGATAGGTGTGGTAAAAAGGAGAAATGACTACTCTGAGAAGAAAAGGTGTAGAGAAACAGAGAATTTGCTGGACAGGGAGGGCACTGATGCCTGGAAGGGAAGTTGCTAGCCTTCCTTAAGGTAATTTTTATAGGAGTGGCAAACTTTGCTTTCCCTGGATTCCCTAATTCCAGATCTGGAGATCTATATATAGAGAGGATTTTTTTTTTTCAATTTCTGGGGGATATTTAGGGCTGGACTGTCCAAGTCTTGTATAATAATACATAGTCCAGCCAGAAACATTCCTTGGTTTTGTTTTTTGGAGAGAGTAAAAGTTGTCCCCATGGCTGGGAGAAACCCCTTTTCCCAATAATGGGCTGGGACATTCAGACATGACTAGAAGTTTGTGGATTATAAGAGTCTTTCCCAGGTGCAAGTTAGAGGGGTGGTGAAAGGTTTTAGACTTGGCCTTCCTTCTACTTCTATAATAGAGCAAGTTTCATGGGGCAAGGTGCCCAGCATGAACAGTCAGGACATAGTAAGTGGCTCCAGTGTCCACTGCATACTGGATAAGCTTTCCTACCATGTCAATGGTCACCCATGGGTTCCTCCCTTTTGATGATAATGACCATCTTCTGGGGGGTCTTGGGAAGCCTGGGTGATCAACAACTCCCATGATTTATGTTGGAGAATTTCCTCAGTCCCTTGAAACCTGGGAGCATTCCTTCATCCAGTGGCCCATCTTCTTGTAAAGTGTGGGGAGAGAGCAAATTAGCTAAGAAGGTGTGTTCAGGCTTTCTTGGCCCCAAGTTTTGTAAATAATGACTATGTATCAGCTGAGCTCACTTATAGCACTGTGCATGCACATCATGAAGTTCTTGCTTGGTCATAAGCTACTTTGTGCTCTAGGGATATATGAGCTACACATAAAAAGCAGCAGCATTTACTGCTGCATCATGGCTGTGTCCTTTGGGTCAGCCACGGGAGGAGAGAATATAGCGTATCTGCTGCTATGGCTGCTACTCCAGGCAGGAGAGAATAAACATGTCTGCAGCTCCTACAGCTCCTCAAGTCTTCTTCCAGCCTCTTAGCTTGCACCTTGCCTACCCTGGGTTCAATGAACAGTGTGAATGGTGTGAACAGCAAGACAACTGGTGTCACGAACAGGATCAACAACACAGTTGCTGAAGCTGGCAGTATAGCTAGCAGGTAAAGGAGCCTGAGGCTCCAAAGGAAGGAGGAAGACAGTGGCCACTACATACTATGTGATACCGTGTGGGTGTTATCCTCTTGGTGTGGGCTCCAGTGGAAGACTGGGAGGCAGTGGACAGTTCACCAGATAAAGCTGAAAAGGCCTTAAAGGCAGTGAGTTCCTATTTGCCAAAGGAGGCAGCATAGACTGCTTCTGGCACTGTGGGGTGGATTTCCTGACCACCCTGAAGGCGAATATGGATAGTGCTCTCCGTGATGCCACACCAGTGCACAGTGTGCAGAGACACTTGGACGAACTAGAGCAACATTTATTAGCATTAGAGCCAGAACCCTGTGGCCCTGAAGAACCCAGCACCTCTGACAGTGAGGCCTTAAGTGACTGTGATGTTGAATGTTATGAGATTGCAGGTCCCTGCTTGGCAATTAGGCCAGTTTTGCAGCAGAAAGTGAAGCACAAGCAACCTGTGGCTCAGGGCAGGGGAGTGGGGGGTGGGGGACATCATCAAGGGCCCCCCAGTGTGACTGAGTTCACAACCAAAGACCATATACTCAGACAGAGTTGGTCAACTTGGGTAGGCAGTTTTGGAATGAGCAAGAGGAACCCTTGACAGTTTGGCTTTTGCGACTCTGGGACACAGGGTTGGACCCCTCGCTTACCATGGCGCTTGCCATGGTTCCTTCCTTAATTCAGTCTGTTCCTTCCTTTCCTTTTCAGCCTGGGGTCTATTGTTGAAGACACTGAAGGTTGTGCAATAAGGCTGGAAGAGGCTCGGGGTGCTATAACAAGCTTTTGAAGCTTACAACAGATGTCAGGGGCTGATTTGTTGACAAAGTAGGTTGCAAATAAAATATGTCCCTTCAAAGGGTTTGGGTCTATATCTATTACTTTCTGAGGGTATCTACCCATCAGGACTGAAATAGTGTTGGGTTTTCATCTTGACCTTAGGTGATCTCTTTAAGCTTACCATAGTTAACAGGTTTAATTATTCACCTCTTCATCCCTTTAATGAGGCAAAGGACCATGTGATCCACACTGATCATGCTACCACACTGGCCTGGCTGATAGTCTCAGTTGGAATCCATTGGAGGCACTGCTGTCAGGCTCACAGGGTACCAATATGGTTGGACAACATGTAATCCATCAGCGTATATTTGACCCTGTGCCCAAAGGGTACTCCAGTGGTACAGCAGGAGGAAAAGACAATATTTAGGTCCTTCCAAGTGTGGCCATAGGAGAGTCCCTGGAATTCTTTGGTGAACTGCTAGGTTCCTCTGAAAATGACCTAAGCAAGTATGGCACTGCTTGAGGTCAGTCAAAGAAAAAAGTGTGTGTGTGTGTGTGTGTGTGGTGTATAGTGTGTGTTTGGGGTGGGGGGAAATGGTGGCCTGAGGCAGAAGTCTTGTATCTGCACTAGGGGGATAGAGGGCCTGGACACCCTGCAAGGACATTCCCAATCGTGGGACCCCAAGGAAGCAAGCAGGGTGCAAGTCACGTGAGCCACCAGCCAGCATGTATGCCTCCGGCATGGCCATGTGCCTGACCCAACGATGGCTCCAACCACCCACCTGGGCACAACTGGCCCTGCAGGACAGAGCAAGGTGGGGGCAGGAGCAAGGATGGATATGGGCCACGCAATGGACCTTGGAGGGGGCTGGCCCAAGGGCCAGGCACAAGGGCTCCACTGCAAGAGTCTCAACCACAGGGCATGGACAGTCCCCACTCCCAACATCTCCTGAGGCTGGCGGGAGCTTGGGAAGGAACCTCAACCTTGCTTCAGCTCCAGTTCAAAGTAAGGCTGCATTGTCTATTTCTAAACAATAGAATCTGATGAGGATTCAGATGGTGGATCAGGCAAACCCAGAGGGCCAAATCTTGAGGATCAGGTCCCCGGCTGCCTTGGAGGACAGCCGGAGACTCTCCTGATGGGACCTCCATGCAAGTGACAGAAATGCCAGACTTAGAGGCCAGGTTTGAAGATGCATGAATTCTTTCTTTTTTTTTTTTCTCATTTCCAGGGGAAAAAGGCATGGAGGTAAGAGTGGAAAGAGTGAAAGAGAGAGATAGGGACAGAGACAGAGAGAATAATGGCAGGAAGGCTGGTGGCACCTATAAAGTGCAAGGGAGGTGAGAGGCTGAGGTTTCCCTAATCCTCCTGGCTGGCTGTGCCAGAAATGGTACCTGAGGGTAGGTTTTGGTCTTATTGTAGAAAGAATGCAGAGAAGTGACAGGGAGGTCAATAAAGCAAAGTGAGGATTTATTTAAGTGATAGTAATCTTAGAGCAGGCAGACTCAGGTGAGTAGCTGCTCTGAGTTTCTTGGCAAGCTACTTCTGTGGAGTGTAGATATGAAGGAAAGGGGTATTCATTGTTGAGTGGTTAGGGGGTGTATTCTCAAATTTTCACCCCATCTCCATCTTCTTAAGTGGAGGAGTGCCTTCTGTCCCTTTTTCATCTTGATGGGAACTGTCTTGGCCTCAGTGCATGATGGGAACTTCACTTCTTATTTGCAAGGCTAATTTTTTGGTCATAAGAGCACAATGAGCAAAATGTTACACTCAGGACAGCAAAGATCCCCCCCCACCCCCGCCTTTTCCCATCTTTCTTCCACTGTCTCCAGGACACTGGTTACCCCAAAATGTGTGGTTTCCTGTCAGTCTGGAAAGCCCAAGGACCAGTTTCCTGCGATGTGGCATGTGCCTCCCTTTCTCCACTCATATCTACTGCCTGCCTGCCTAGATACTTTCAATTGGCATCTTTGAAAGTTCCCATGACTGAAAAACTATGATTGCTGTTGGGGAAATGGACCTTTTAGAGCTGGTTTATATTAACATTCTGACAGCAGTTTGTAAGTGAGAAAGTTTTAAACTATTACTATTCTTATCCAAGTATTCATCCTGAGACTATTTTACTTAGTCCTGAGTCTATTAATACATTTCCCATCCATTCCAACTTTAAAGAACTGTGTTTTAGGGATTTCCCTGGCAGTCCAATGGTTAAGAGTTGGCCTTCCAATGCAGGGGGTGTGGATTCGATTCCTAATCAGGCAACTAAGATCTCACATGCCTCATGATCTATCTATCTATCTATCTATCTATCTATAATATGTATATATAATATATATTATAAATAAACATATAAATAATATATAATATATATATTTTAAAAGAAGCAATATTGTAACAAATACAAAAAAGACTTTAAAAATGGTCCACATAAAGAACTGCGTTTTTACAAAATATCTTGATTATTTTAAGATGGAGCATGCTTTTTGATGTTTAAGGTTTGGAAAGATTGACTTAATAGCCTACACTATGTCAGATAGTATGTTAATAATTTTACACTCCTTTTGACTCTGTGGAAACCCTAGCACATAATGAATATATGCAAACCTGTGCACCAGAGGAATAACGAAACTCTAGCCTGCCTTCTATAAACTAAGATAATATCCCTAGGATGACCATTGCCCCCAAACCCCCACCTAAATGTCTGCTTGAGAAAGGTCATCACTGCCTGGAGAATTTACTCTTTGTTCTAGCCAAAGCTGGATGATAGGTGCCTGACCTCTCCTCTTTAGAACAGTTACTAAGAAGGGCTTACAATTGTGAATATACATCTCTTGCAATTCAAGAGTATCTTTCACAAGGACCTAAAAGTCATCCTTTTGAAAAGTAATCATCAGAAGAGAAAGATCCCCTGTCCCCTAGTCTCTGTGGGGAGAGGAATTTTAAACTTCCATAACTGCTGACTTGCAGATACAGCTGACCCAACTGCATTTACACAGACCAACCCTCTGTAATTCTTCACTTCTTCAATTCTGATTCTTCCGAGTCTTGCCTGCTACTTCCCACATTTCTTCATTTTATCTTTAGAGAACCCCAATCATCTCATGCAAATTAGAATGGAGCTCAGGTTTTCCCCTAGTGTCTGGAGTTCCTGAATGTAACCTACATTTTAACCACTATAATTAATGCATGGCTTTATTTATATTTGATGGTTCAGTATTCAATTGATTTCTGAGAGAAGTTATCATCATTTCACAGATGATAAAGGAGAGACTCAGAGGAATTAATCATCCCAAGACCACTAGATATAGACTTTGGCAGTGCTGAACTTTTAACCTGTATTTGTTTTGGTCCTAAATTTTGTCTTTTTGAAGTAATTTTTTGTGACAATAGTCATTAATATGTATCTTAAATAGATAGTGGAGAAGATTTATCTTCATTCCAACTATGCACTTAGTGACTGTCTAGAATACCTTAGGTATTAAGGCCTTATTCCAGACATGACAAATGCAGACTAAAGTGAACAATCATTGGCTTTAAGAATTTGGATTCTGTGCCAAACATTACAAGAAGTTGTTTTCAGTGATTTCAGCTGAGGAAATTTAATGATTAGAAGTGACAAAATCTTGGACTTGGAAAATAAGAAAAATCCCCAAAGTGACATTAGCAATTTGGATTTGCTTTACAAATTAACAGCAGTTATTAGGAGTTCAAGGTATTTACTATTCTTGTCAAACTATGAGTTTGACCTTGCTGCCTAAATCAGTTTTCACTCCTTATTCTGTGCTAGGCTCAGCCTATCAATAATCAATGTTGTGGTTCTTATGATTGCAAGATGCCTTTTGAAAATAACCACCGGAAACACTAAAAAACATATGTAGGTTTATTACTTACAAGACCTGGAAATTTCACAGCCCACCTGGGGCCTGTAGACTTAGAAACATTGCACAGTGTAAAGCTGTGAATTGAATTTATTCAGTGTCATACTGAGGACTTTAGACTTGGAGACAGTCTCTCAGAGAGCTCTGAGATACAGTTATGAAGAGATAAGGGAAGAAGAGGTCAGTGTCTAAGTGATTTTGGTGAAGGTGGTACATGAAACTAAGCACACATCTTAATTGAAGATTGCTGCTAGTCACAAGAAACGGATATCTTAATTAAAAGTTTTAGTGCTTTTCTAATTATGGGAAGATGTAAGAATCCAGGTTCATAAAAAGTTCTCCTAAAAATATCTATCTGAAGGTCTGCTCTGCCAGTTTCTCCAGAGCAGAGAGTGCCTCATTCCTGATCTCTACTCTGAAATCCTTTCAGGGTGAGTTAAAGGTCAGTGGCTATAGTGACTAATGACTCAATCCTTGTTGGGTGTGTGACATGCTGTAGTTATCAGGCCACAGCAAGGTCGCTTGTAGAGAAGGAAAGTGCAGCACCTGGGATTCTGTTTTATTGGCATTGAGGGCAGAGGTCTAGGGTTTCATGGGCTTACTCTTTATTGGTGAATTTAAAACATAAGATAAGAAATTTAGAGCTTGGGGAAAGGAAAAAAATAAAGTAGCCCAAATGGTCAGTTGAAATCAACCAAGATCTGAAACAAGAAGCCTCAGTGTCTGGGAGGTGGGGTGGGTAGCCTTGTTCTTTATCTAGATGTATGGCAATGCCTTAATAGAGATAACCATCATTAAAGTAGATGCATCTTTGAAATGGATACCTAGGCAATCAAAGTTTAATCATGTACTTGCATTACAAAAGAGAAAAACAAAAACACAACCATTAGAACTTACACTATAATTCTCATGTTTAAATACACTTAGCACATTTTCCATCCATCAAGAATAATCTTAGAAAAAAATCACTCATTTATCCCTTAAGGAGAATAAACCACTTACTTACTTAAACTTCTTTTCCCTGTAGTATTATTACTCCAAATGTTCCCTACAATTTGGAAGGAAAAGTACCCTCAGAAGAATTTCAATTGTCAGTAAAAGTAGAAAAGACTGTGGTAGTCAAAGGATAAGAGAATAAAAAGAGACAACAACTCTGCAATTGATAGGCATATTTCCATCTTATTTCCCTTAGAATTGAGGCAGGAGATAGATGGGTCCCAGCCTGAGCAGCTAGAGTCTGTCCTCTGTGGACAGAGGCTCCCAAGATGGACAATAATAGGAGGATAATAGGAGAGGCTGAGCCTAGGAGAGGTGATGTCAACCTACCCATAATTCTCTTCGCTAGAATTCATCTTGGCTTAGAGATGCACGTGCACACAGGGGAGGACCCTGAGATAAACCAAATACAGACTCAGAACGAGGTGGAGCAAGACGATTGGCTGGAGGAAACCAGGAAGAAATGTTCCACATAAGTGATTCAGACTACCTTGAAGGCACAACTCTCTCTCTGAGTCTGCCCATGTATCTATCCATATGTGTTCTTTTTCTTCCTAATTAAAATTTTACTTGTTTTACTACTTTGTGTAACTCATTTTCTACAAAGTCATGTAGGCCCAGCCTTGTCATTGGTCTAGTGGTTAGGATTCAGAATTCTCACTGTCACGGCCTGATTTCAGTCACCGTCCAGGAACCAAATTCTACTTCAAGCTGCTACAGGCCCAGGCCAGCTGAGATCAGGATTACATCCAAGTCTAGACTTTCTCTTAAACAGTTTGTCTTTTATCCTATCCCCATAAAGAACTGTAAGTTAAAATTATAGAGGCACCAGTTTATTAGCCATTTCAAGGGTATTTCAAATCAGACTATCCAGAACACTTCTTTTTAAAGACTTCACTATTTCCAGCCCATGACACTAGTAATCACCCAAATATTAAATAATACAGTAAGACAGCTCTGAGAGTTTTGACATTCATCACTAATCTTTTACCATGAACTGCCTCAGATTTGGAACAAATAGCTCATTTCCATCTGGCTCTGTTTTCTTCCACTGCAGAAAGAAAACAATTAACCTCATTCTTATTGTTTTACCTGTAAAGATAAAAGCAATCAACACATTATGGTACCAAAACATGTGTTTAATTACTTAATTAGAAAATGGAAAACTGCAATAGTTAGTTAACTGCAAAGCGAAGAGAGAAAAAAGCAGGAGAGGATGGTTAGTGAAGTATCTCCACATTTGTATAAGATTGTTTAGAGTGATCATTTAATGTCAAGTAATTGGTTTACTTACATGAGAGAGAACATACAAGAAAATTTAATTCTAGTTCAAATAGTGGCTAAAAACTTTCCTGGAATTTTAAAGTTTGGGCTAATGTTGTATGGCTTACCTGAAATATCAGGGGAGATGTTTGGCGCACTAACCTTTTAGGAAGTATCAAAAGTAAATAAATATAAGCTTTGAAAAGGAAGTAGTAATCCAACACAGAAATATAAAATAACTTACTATTTAATGAATAATTAATTTACAATAATACTTTTGTGTCATTTGTAAAGCTTATAAATAAATGTTACTCCCTCCAGAAGGTATGAAAATACATGCCATTTTGAGCAAGCCTGGGGCAACAAATGATCATATTACCTAGAGCTTGAAGGATATGTAGACTCTTAAGCTCCACCTAGAAGTAATCAAGTCTGAATTTAAACAAGATGATTTATATATGTATTAATATATGAAGAGTATGTGGACTTATCCTCCCTTCACACATTTTTTTTTTTTCTTTTTTGCGTTAAGGTGTAAATATTCCTTGGAGAAGGGCATCGAAACCCACTCTGGTATTCTTGCAGGGAGAATCCCAGGACAGAGGAGCTTGGCAGGCTACAGTCCATAGGGTCGCAAAGAGTCAGACATGACTGTAGCGACTTAACACACACGTATGTAGTAAATGGGGACTTCCCTGATAACTCAGTTGGTAAAGAATTCACCTGCAATGCAGGAGACCCAGGTTTGATTCCTGGGTTGGGAAGATCCACTGGAGAAGGGATAGGCTACCCAGTCCAGTGTTCTGGCCTGGAGAATTCCATGTCCCTGGGGTGGCAAAGAATCAGACATGACTGAGAGACTTTCACTTTCAGGTAGTAAATATTGCAAAATGGTTATTAACATTCCTGCACTAGCACATGGCATAGATATCATAGAGCACGGTATTCATGACTTTACTTTTTTCCTCAATGGAGAACTATCCTCACAATTAAAACAAAACCTATTCATTTTTTCACTATCTCTCTTTCTCTCTTTAGTCGATACTGCTACTGCTGCTAAGTGGCTTCAGTCGTGTCCAACTCTGTGTGACCCCATAAATGGCAGCCCACCAGGCCCCGCTGTCCCTGGGATTCTCCAGGCAAGAACACTGGAGTGGGTTGCCATTTCCTCCTCCAATGCATGAAAGTGAAAAGTGAAAGTGAAGTCGCTCAGTCCTGTCCGACTCTTAGCGACCCCGTGGACTGCAGCCTACCAGGCTCCTCCGTCCATGGGATTTTCCAGGCAAGAGCACTGGAGTGGGGTGCCATTGCCTCCTTTAGTCGCTAAGTCATGTCTAACTCTTGCAACTCCATGAACTGTAGCCTTTCAGGGTCCTCTATCCAAGGGATTTTCCAGGCAAGAATACTGGAGTGGGTTGCCATTTCTTTCTCCAGGGGATCTTCCCGACCCGGGAATCTAATCTAGGTCTCTGGCATTGCAGGCAGATTCTTTACTGACTGAGCTATGAAGCAAATGCCACTGCATAAAATCACTGCATTGAATGCTTATAAACTGGATATTTCAAAGTAGATGAAAAAATGTGCCATCAGAGAAAGAAAAAAAACACGAAATGTTCACTCAAAGTAACTCGTTTAACAGTTTCTCAGATTTCTTGCATTTATCATGATTGGGCCTCCCAGGTGGTGCTATTGGTAAAGAATCTGCCTACAGATGCAGGAGACACAAGAGAGTGGTTTGATCTTTGGTTCAGGGAAGATCCCCTGGAGAAGTAAATGGCAACGCACTCCAGTATTCTTTCCTGGAGAATCCCATGGACAGAGGAGCCTGTTGGGCTACAGTACATGGGGCTGCAAAGAGTTGGACATGACTTAGTGACTGAACACATATCATGATTTTGGATTTAATTTTTTCCAGTACTTAATGGATATTTTAGTAACTCAGTATAGGTTTAAGCAACAAGCTATCAGGCTTTGTTTTCCAAAGAGTCATTCTTATTCATGAATGATAGTTTATTGGATGTATTTCCCTCAGCATTTCAGATATTTTTCCCATTGTCTATGGAGAACATTAGAGCTGTTGAAATAGTAACATACTTGCTGTGCTTTATGGGAAGATATAACATCCCTCTTTTTTCTTTTAATTTTCTTTTTCTTTTTCCTTTCACTTTTTTTTTTTTTTTTTTTTTTACTTTTTCTTTTTAAACAATGTATGCAGTTTCATATTTAGGTCTTGAAGTAATAATGAAGAATCCTGATATTATTTTGTTAAATATTGCTTTTAAATCTAATAATATGAAATACTACCTTTTTTTTAATTCTAGGATTTATTTTAAAGTTGAAAATCACATGTTGCCTTTCATACCCTTTAGCTTATTTCTGATGGTTCCCTTGCTTTCAGTTCAGTTCAGTTCAATTCAATTTTTATCTTTGTTTTTGCAGTAGATTCATTAATTTTCACCTCTTGCTCTCTTTTTTCCTTTCTTACCAAGCTTGTAGACATAGTTTTCTTGTTAAGTTTGTACCACTTTCCCCTAGACGCTGTGCCTCCCAGAGGCCCTGGCCCGTTTCTCACACTTTCTCAGTTCAGTTCAATTCAGTCACTCAGTTGTGTCCTATGCTTTGCGACCCCATGGACTACAGTATGCCAGGTCTCCCTGTCCATCACCAACTCCTGTTTACTCAAACTCATGTCCATTGAGTCAGTGATGCCATCCAACCATTTCATTCTCTGTTGTCCCCTTCTCTTCCTGCCTTCAATCTTTCCTAGCACCAGGGTCTTTTCAAATGAGTCAATCCTTGGCATCAGGTGGCCAAAGTATTGGAATTTCAGCTTCAGTATTAGTCCTTCCAATGAATATTCGGACTGATTTCCTTTAGGATGGACTGGTTGGATCTCCTTACAGTCCAAGGGACTCTCAAGAGTCTTCTCCAACACCACAGTTCAAAAGCATCAATTTTTTGGTGCTCAGCTTTCTTTATAGTTCAACTATCACATCCATACATGACTACTAGAAAAACAATAGCTTTGACTAGATGGACCTTTGTTGGCAAAGTAATGTCTCTGCTTTTTAATATGCTGTCTAGGTTGGCCATAGCTTTTCTTCCAAGGAGCAAGCACCTTTTAATTTCATGGCTGCAGTCACCATCTGCAGTGATTTTGGAGCCCAAAATATAAAGTCTGTCACTGTTTCCATTGTTTCCCCATCTATTTGCCATGAAGTGATGGGACCAGATGCCATGATCTTTGTTTTCTGAATGTTGAGCTTTAAGCCAATTTTTTCACTCTCCTCTTTTGCTTTTATCAAGAGGCTCTTTAATTCTTCTTTGCTTTCTGCCATAAGGGTGGTGTCATCTTCATACCTGAGGTTATTAATATCTTAGAATTGCATTTGGGGCTAATTTCCTCATACTTACTTTAAATTTAATCCTCTTTCTAATTGTATGAGTTGTTAAATACTATTTTTATAGTATTTTCTTTGTGTTTGCTCATTGTGATACATTAGTTCAATTAATTATTTCAGGTTATTTTATTGTGTTTGTTTTTGACATACTAATTATGTTCTGATATGTCTCTTGACTCATTCATGTTGGATTATTTCTTTATGTTTTCTTCATATTAATTTTTCAGTTTTAAATTGTGAGCTCATATTCAGTGAGGATCAAAATCCTGACACTTCTGGGAAAATCATGTCTGTGTTATGGACATGTCTTTCACAACAATTTTCAACTTTTTGTTTTGTCAAATTAGCCATTGGTATACTTGGCTTGGAGCAATTTTTATGTTATTATTTAAATTCTATTATTCCTATAATGTATAAGTAAACTAAACTTGAACTAGAAGCTTTTTGCATATAACCTTGTAAAAAAGTATTCTTCCTCATGTAAATACAAGGAGAAAGGTACATTTCTTTTAGTTTTCCTATCATCCAGGATCCTAGCAGATAATATATGGTCCATTAATATTGGAATATTTAAGAGGAGTTAATAAAGTGTTGTTAGAAGATGTAGACAAGCTGTCAAGAAGTCCAAAGTATATAATACCTCAGGGACGGTAATGCAAAGGCTTAGTAACTGATGCTAAGTTTGAAGAAGTGAAAAGGCAGACCCATTCATTAGAAACTTCAGACTGATAAAACTGTCATGGATGATCTCCTGACCTTAGGTGAGGAAGTATTTCATTGTGGCAAAACAAAAGAAGCAGCTAGGGAAATAGCTATCCACATCTCCCCTCTGTTCCTTCATTTCCTTGCTTGTACTTTCCATCAGTGAAAATCCAAAATCCAGGAAGCAAATAACCCAGCTGATATGGTTTTCACAGGTCAGGGTTCTGGAGCAGACAGGGTGAAGAAGGATGCAAGCTGGATCTCTGGGGAAAGTGGAAGATGTCCAGAGCAGCTTCCTTGTTGCTTTTCTGGAAAGGTACTTTCACTAGGGGTATACACTGCTTTAAAGCACAATTTTATTGTCTCTTCTAACCATGCAATTAAATGTTTCCTTTCAAATCACTGTATGGACACTGACATCTGAACCTGAATATGTTGCACAGGCTTCTCTGGTGGCTCAGATGGTAAAGAATATGCCTGAAATGCAAGAGACCAGGTTAAGTCCCCAGGTCAGAAAGATCCCCTGGAGAAGGGCATGGCTTCATGGAGAAGTACATGGCATTACTCCAGTATTATTGTCTGGAGAATTCCACAGAGGAGCCTGACGGACTACAGCCCATGGTCTCCCAAAGAGTTCTACGTGACAGAGCAACTAACACACACACACACACACTGTTGCATAATTAAACATTTAAATATGTCTGATCTAAATACAGACACTCACAAAACATTAAAGAATCCCCATGCTTATTGCTCTTTTTTCCGTAGCATTTAAAGATTTCATTTTCTTTCTACCTTGCTTGGCCATATATATAAGTTACATTTTTATACAATCCTTTTAGGAAGAATTCCATTTTAATTCAGATTGCCTATCCCTGAAATTTAAAGCCCAGAAAAACTTGGTTCATGGACTGGTGTCCTAACTGTTTTGCAACTTAAAAGCTACAAATAATTAACAGGACTGCTGTTTACATTTGTGTGTATTTGTTGGGACTTATTGGGCTTCCCTTCTGGCTCAGTGATAAAGAATCTGCCTGCTAATGCAGAAGACAGTATTTCAGTCCCTGGACTGGGAAGATCCCCTGGAGAAGGGAATGGCAACCAAGTATTTTTGCCTGGAAAATACCATGGACAGAGGAACCTGGTAGGCTATATTCCATGGGGTCATGAAGAGTTAGACATAACTGAGCACACACACACACACTGGTGTTTTTTGGAGAAAGACAGTGAGGATAATTGATGTCTTATGTTGTTCTTCAGCTTTGACTTCATTCATGATTTGTGTAAGAGAATATTTCATTTTTTAATTTTTATTTTGTATTGGACTATGTGCATGTACACTCAGTCGTGTCTGACTCTTGTAAACCCATGGACTATAACCTGCCAGGTTCATTTATCCATGGGATTTTTCTGGCAAGAATACTGAAGTGGGTTGCCATTTCCTTCTCCAGGGGATCTTCCCGACCCAGAGATAGACCCTGTGTCTTCTGCATCTCTTGCATTGGTGGGTAGATTTTTTTTTTACCACTGTGCCACCTAGGAATTCCTATATTGGACTATAGTTGATATAAACGTGTTGGTTTTAGATGTATATCAAAATGATTCAGTTATATATATACGTTTGTCTATTCTTTTTCCGATTCATTCCTATTTAGGTAATTACAGAATAATACAGAGCAGAGTTCTCTGTATGTTATCAATTTTAATATAGTAGTGTATATATGTCAGTCCCTAAATCCCAGTTTATCTTTAGCCCTTACCTTTCTCCTTTGGTGATCATAAGTTTGTTTTCTAAGTCTGTAAGTCTGTTTCTATTTTGTAAGAGAGTATTTGTATTAAAAGACATTAGAAATTTTCTCTCTCTGGCACTCCCTTACTCCTCAAACGTGAGTAGAAATGGAGCTGTCCATGTATGCAAATGTACATATCAAAAGAGATCCCGAGGATAAATGGATATTTAAATGGATATCATAACATAAATGTTATGATAAAGACATAGTACTTACAATGTGTTGGAATGATTTGAAGATGCAATATTTTTTAGAAGTCAGCAGGTAATAATAAGTGCTTTAACAAGAAGAAGAAAACTTTTTTAATAGAATGGTACTGCAAACTTACAGACACAATGTGCAAAATATGGACTATAAGAAACTAAGAATAATCTGAGCTGGCCCAGAAAATAGTGGGATAAATGATTAATATAAATTATAAGTACTTCTGGATGTGACTGGTGATACAAGCAAGGTCCGATGCTGTAAAGAGCAATATTGCATAGGAACCTGGAATGTTAGGTCCATGAATCAAGGCAAATTGGAAGTGGTCAAACAAGAGATGGCAAGAGTGAATGTCGACATTCTAGGAATCAGTGAACTGAAATGGACTGGAATGGGTGAATTTAACTCAGATGACCATTATATCTACTACTGCAGGCAGGAATCCCTCAGAAGAAATGGAGTAGCCATCATGGTCAACAAAAGAGTCCGAAATGCAGTACTTGGATGCAATCTCAAAAATGACAGAATGATCTCTGTTTGTTTCCAAGGCAAACCATTCAATATCACAGTAATCCAAGTCTATGCCCCAACCAGTAATGCTGAAGAAGCTGAAGTTGAATGGTTCTATGAAGACCTACAAGACCTTTTAGAACTAACACCAAAAAAGATGTCCTTTTCATTATAGGGGACTGGAATGCAAAAGTAGGAAGTCAAGAAACACCTGGAGTAACAAGAAAATTTGGCCTTGGAATATGGAATGAAGCAGGGCAAAGATTAATAGAGTTTTGCCAAGAAAATGCACTGGTCATAACAAACACCCTCTTCCAACAACACAGAGAAGACTCTATACATGGACATTACCAGATGGTCAACACCGAAATCAGATTGATTATATTCTTTGAAGCCAAAGATGGAGAAGCTCTATACAGTCAGCAAAAACAAGAACAGGAGGTGACTGTGGCTCAGACCATGAACTCCTTATTGCCAAATTCAGATTGAAATTGAAGAAAGTAGGGAAAACCACTAGACCATTCAGGTATGACCTAAATAAAATCCCTTATGATTATACAATGAAAGTGAGAAATAGATTTAAGGGCCTAGATCTGATAGAGTGCCTGATGAACTATGGAATGAGGTTTGTGACATTGTACAGGAAACAGGGATCAAGACCATTCCCATGGAAAAGAAATGCAAAAAAGCAAAATGGCTGTCTGGGGAGGCCTTACAAATAGCTGTGAAAAGAAAAGAAGCAAAAAGCAAAGGAGAAAAGGAAAGATATAAACATCTGAATGCAGAGTTCCAAAGAATAGCAAGAAGAGATAAGAAAGCCTTCTTCAGTGATCAATGCAAAGAAATAGAGGAAAACAACAGAATGGGAAAGACTAGGGATCTCTTCAAGAAAATCAGAGATACCAAAGGAACATTTCATGCAAAGATGGGCTCGATAAAGGACAGAAATGGTATGGACCTAACAGAAGCAGAAGACATTAAGAAGAGATGGCAAGAATACACAGAAGAACTGTACAAAAAAGAGCTTCACAACCCAGATAATCACGATGCTGTGATCACTGACCTAGAGCCAGACATCCTGGAATGTGAAGTCAAGTGGGCCTTAGAAAGCATCACTATGAACAAAGCTAGTGGAGGTGATAGAATTCCAGTTGAGCTATTCCAAATCCTGAAAGATGATGCTGTGAAAGTGCTGCACCCAATATGCCAACACATTTGGAAAACTCAGCAGTGGCCACAGGACTGGAAAAGGTCAGTTTTCATTCCAATCCCAAAGAAAGGCAATGCCAAGGAATGCTCAAGCTACCACACAATTGCACTCATCTCACACGCTAGTAAAGTAATGCTCAAAATTCTCCAAGCCAGGCTTCAGCAATATGTGAACCGTGAACTTCCTGATGTTCAAGCTGGTTTTAGAAAAGGCAGAGGAACCAGAGATGAAATTGCCAACGTCCTTTGGATCATGGAAACAGCCAGAGAGTTCCAGAAAAACATCTATTTCTGCTTTATTGACTATGCCAAAGCCTTTGACTGTGTGGATCACAATAAACTGTGGGAAATTCTGAAAGAGATGGGAATACCAGGCCACAGGATCTGCCTCTTGAGAAATTTGTATGCAGGTCAGGAAGCAACAGTTAGAACTGAACATGGAACAACAGACTGGTTCCAAATAGGAAAAGGAGTTCGTCAAGGCTCTATATTGTCACCCTGTTTATTTAAGTTATATGCAGAGTAGTACATCATGGGAAATGCTGGACTGGAAGAAATACAAGCTGGAATCAAGATTGCCGGGAGAAATATCAGTAACCTCAGATATGCAGATGACACCACCCTTATGGCAGAAAGTGAAGAGGAACTCAAAAGCCTCTTGATGAAAGTGAAAGTGGAGAGTGAAAAAGTTGGCTTAAAGCTCAACATTCAGAAAACGAAGATCATGGCATCCGGTCCCATCACTTCATGGGAAACAGTGGAAACAGTGTCAGACTTTATTTTTCTAGGCTCCAAAATCACTACAGACGGTGACTGCAGCCATGAAATTAAAAGACACTTACTCCTTGGAAGGAAAGTTATGACCAACCTAGATAGCATATTCAAAAGCACTTTGCCAACAAAGGTTCGTTACTTTGCCAACAAAGGTTCGTCTAGTCAAGGCTATGGTTTTTCCTGTGGTCATGTATGGATGTGAGAATTGGACTGTGAAGAAGGCTGAGCGCCCAAGAATTGATGCTTTTGAACTGTGGTGTTGGAGAAGACTCTTGAGAGTCCCTTGGACTGCAAGGAGATCCCCCCCAGTCCATTCTGAAGGAGATCAGACCTGGGATTTCTTTGGAAGGAATGATGCTAAAGCTGAAACTCCAGTACTTTGGCCACCTCATGCGAAGAGCTGACTCACTGGAAAAGACTCTGATGCTGGGAGGGATTGGGGGCAAGAGGAGAAGGGTACGACAGAGGATGAGATGGCTGGATGGCATCACTGCCTTGATGGACGTGAGTCTGAGTGAACTCCGGGAGTTGGTGATGGACAGGGAGGCCTGGCTTGCTGCGATTCATGGGGTCACACAGAGTCAGACATGACTGAGCAACTGATCTGATCTGATCTACTCTACATCAAGGTTTTATATATTTAATGTTACACTTTGTTGACAGTGCCCCTCAGTGACCCAACTAGAAGAACTCCTCCTCAGTTTATCCAGTCATTAGCTCTTCCTTTGAAATTCTACCTTCTAGTTTACCAGACTTCTGTTGCTCAAGTAGACCTTTTCTTGGTCTTTCTTGATCAGCCTGTTGTGTCATCACTCACCTTTCCAGCTGTAACAGGGTTTCTCTTGTAGATCCAGGTTTTTTTGTTCAGCCATTTGGTCACGTCCAACTCTTTGCAACACTGTGGGCTGCAGCACACCAGGCTTCCCTGTTCTTCAGCATCTCCCAGAGATTGCACAAACTCATATCCATTGAGTCAGTGATACCATCCAAACAACTTGTCCTCTGTCACCTCTTTCTTCTGCCTTCTGTCTTTCTCAGCATCAGGATCTTTCCCAATGAGTAGACTCTTTGCATCAGGTGACCAAAGTACTGGAGTTTCAGCTTCAGCATCAGTCCTTCCAATGATTGTTCAGGGTTGATTTCTTTTAGGATTGACTGGTTTGATCTCCTTGCAGTCCAAGGGACTCTCAAGGGTCTTCTCCAACACCACAGTTTGAAAGCATCAATTCATTGGTGCTCAGTCTTCTTTATGATCCAACTCTCACATCCATACATGTAGATCCAGTAGTATTCATCAAGTAGTTATGGTGCATCCTTTATATTATAGACACTGTGCTAAATGTTGGAGATGAAACAGAGGAAAAAAATAAATAAAACACTTACCTCTTGAAACCTAGAGTCTAACAGGAGATAGACATTAGGTAACTAAACAAATTTATGATTTCAAAAACTCATAGTGCCTTGAAGATCATAGATATGACTCTATATTAGAATCATAGAGGGTAAATTGAAGTTAGGCATGATCATTTAATTAGCTGTACAGTGGAACATGTTAGTTAAAATGTTTTCTGTTGTGAACTTCAAAATGATAAATGTGAGAAAAAAGGGCTAGTTAGTAGTAAAGAAAAAGAATGCCATTGTATGTATATTGACAAATATGCCCTATTGACAATATTTAGTCAAGCCATATAACTCTGAAACCTTGAGTCCATTTTTTTTTTTTCCCCTTAGTGGTACCTTTAGAGATAGTACACTAAGCTAGCCAGCTTTGTATAGTTACATTACATGTATACCAAGGAGCTTTTTCCAGCTGCCACTCTTTGAGAAGATTGCAGATCAGTGATGCATTTTTTAGTCCTACCATGACTGTTGCCTCACACTGCAGACCAGGAACTAAAGTTTCTTTGTCACAGACTAAAATGTTCAGAGGAGCCACAAACAATTAAAAATGGGATACAATATAAGTAATTAAAAGACTTTTTTCCTTAAACTCTTGGTACAATGTATAAAGTTTCTAAGATCCCTTCACAAAGTGTCAATACTTACATGACTATAAATTGACAAATTATTTACCAAAGGAAAACAAAAAAAAACTAATTGTAATTTCCATTTAGAGATTTTGTTGAACTGTTAGATCAACATCACTTATGTAATAAGAAGAGTATGGGTTTTCATACTTTTGCTGGGGTGTCAAGGGCTTTGCAGATTTAGAGGGGGAAAGTGCAAATAGAATTGCTAGTTTTGCATAATAAAAAGTTACTACTCTTCTAGGCAGCAAACTTTGTTTCTGTTATTAACTAATAATATTTTGTTATTGAGGAACTATCAGAAACATGCTCCTTAATTATTCAGCAGCCCTAGGGCCTACCTCCAATGGCAAGATAAAAATAAACTTCTATCAGCTACTAGACTGAATCCAGTAGAAAGGAGGAACAAATCATACCTTTATTTCATTTGCGTGTTGCAAAATGTGCCTGGGAAATGATCTAAAGAAAGCCTATTATCAAAACCTTGCTTCAGGGTGACTTTCCATGAAGTGACAAATTAACTTTAATGTATCACATGCCATTGTACTAAGGTTTAAAAGTGAGAGTGCCACTAAGGACTTGATTTTTTATTCAGTCTGTCTAAGGGGGATTTCTTAGCACAGGTTCTAAATGAGGATCAATGAAAGCTACATACATGCAGATCTTACCTGCAGAATCCCAAGTAATAAAACATTTCCAATTTATGCCTGCTGCTGTCCTTCATCATAAAGAAGTCAATTTGTCGAATTATTAAAGGCAGAAAATGGTGACTGCATTATAAAACCTATGCAATAAAGATAGATTTTGTAGTCATTCGATTGTCTTGAATTGGGTTTCTTCTCAAGTCATGATATACAAAACTAGTCAACATGGACCTTAAGTCAGAGAATTTAAATTCTAGTTTTCTGTTACTCGCTGGGCAGTGACATGGCTTTGAACCAGTGTTGTCAGACAGAAATAAAATGTGAGCCACAAAGGCAAGCCATATACATAATTTAAAATTTTCTAATCAACATATTTTAATAATAATAGATGAAATTAATTTTAATAATATATTTTATTTAAACAATATATCTAAGATATTTTTCTTTAATGTGTAATCAACATAAAATTATTAGATAGTTTACATTTTTAAATAATTCTTTGAAATTCAGAGTGTATTTTACACTTATCAGTACATCTTGATTCAGACCAGCCACATTTTAAGTGTCTATGATCACATGTACCTACTAGCTACTATGTTAGACAGCCAAGTTTTAGACAAATCTCCAATTCTCCACTGATCATATCTTAGTCACACATGACACAGAAAAACTTGACAGTGTAGAAACTTCCTAGAGATGAATGGCTGAGTAATCAGAACATCAGAAACACACAATTCTGAGAGTTTATTAATATTTGAATGAGAAAGATTTGCAAAATAAACCTGAGATTGTAATATGGGAATGAAAGATGAAAAATTTGGATTGGCAATTGACATTGAAGTATGTTAAGAAGAAAATGAAAAATCAAAACTCATTCAGTAGAAAGTGTACAAAGTGAATCATTTTGTGGAATACAGTGGAAGGCAGTAGGGACATTTAACATTTAGAAAAAATTATGAAAAACACTTAGCTTCAAATAATGATTGGAAAGACTGTTGCAGAGAAAAGTTAAGAGTTTTCTAGGTTACCTGAGGAGAGAAATTTAAGGCCCAAACATGTACATTTATTTGTACATTAAATAATTCAACATGCATTCTATGTTGAGCACCTACTATGTAATCTCAATATGCTGGCTGCTAGTATACAAAGATGTGAATAATAAAAAATGTAGACAGGTTTGCAAAATGGAATAGCTAAAGTAGGTAGTTTTTCTTTGTACAGGTTGCTCCAAAATTGACTGGAGAGTGATTTGATAAAAACAGAAATCTAGACTTTTAAGTATTATAAAGAAATATTATGCAAGAGCATTGTTGCTGCTAGTAATAGTGGATTGGATTGTTTCCAGTCAATCATACCAGCTGGTGAGTGGAGCCAGGTCCCAGCCCAAGAGTCTAAAGGGAGGATGCCCAAATGGCTCTTGCCAGCACCAGTGTCCTCCTGGTGGGACAGATACCCCAAATGTCTGTAACCAGCATCTGTGTCCACAAGGGTGGATCCCAGTGACCTCACATCTCTTTAGGAAGCCCTCTAAGAACAGTATGTGGGTCCGACCCAGGTTTCTTTCAATTGACTGCTTCTTCCCTGGGTCCTAGAGCATGTATGATTGTGTGTGTGCCCTTTAAGAGTAGAGTCTCTGTTAACTACAGCCCTCTGGCTCTCCTGTCTGCAAGCCTTGGTGCTGGTGCTCAAAGCCTGGTGTTCTGCAGCCTGCTTTCCCATTGCTGGACCTGGGGAGCTGGATGTGGGGTTTGGACTCCTCACTCCTTGGGGAAAACCCTGCAATGATAAACATCCTCCTGTTCTTGGGTTCCCTACCCAATAGTGTAGGTTTTGAAGTCTCATCTCCTCTTACTTGCCTTTTTGTGATTCTTTCTTTATATATTTTTGTTGTGGAAAATCTTTTACACTACTCTTCAGGTCTTTTTCATTGATAGTTGCTCTCTAAGTACTTTTAGGAGAAGGCAATGGCACTCCACTCCAGTACTCTTGCCTGGAAAATCCCATGGACCGAGGAGCCTGGTAGGCTGCAGTCCACAGGGTCTCGAAGAGTCTGACACAACTGAGCGACTTCACTTTCATTTTTCACTTTCATTCATTGGAGAATGAAATGGCAACCCACTCCAGTGTTCTTGCCTGGAGAATCCCAGGGACGGGGGAGCCTGGTGGGCTGCCGTCTGTGGAGTCGCACAGAGTCGGACACGACTGAAGTGACTTAGCAGCAGCAAGTACTTTTAATTATGGTGAGTCTATGCAAGAAGTTGAGGTCATGATCTTCCTGCTTTGTCATCTTGGCCACTCCTCACTGTTTTAACATTTTAAATATTTCACTCCACTCTTCTCTTGCATGCATAATTTCTGTTGGAAGAGTCCTATAATTCTTATTCTTTAATGGTAAGGTTGAATTTTTTTCTATTGCCTTTCAGAACATTCTTTTTTTCTATTGCTTTTCAGCCATTTGAATAAGATTAGCCTAAGTATGTATGGGGTTTTCTAGTCTTTCTCTGTAGTTTTGTTGCTTGTAGTTCTCGGAGCTCTCTGGATCTGTAGTTGGTATCTGTAACTGATTTTGGAAAATTCTTGGCCATTTTTACTTCAAGCATCCTTCTAAATCCATCCATTTTCCTTCTGATATTCCAAATACCCATATGTTATGACTTCTGAAGTTTTATATTCAGTTTATTTTGTTTTCATATTTTTCCTCTTTATATTTAAAGTGGGAAATCTTTATTGATTATCTTTATATCTTTATGTCGCTCACTGATTCCTTCTTCAGCTGCATCAAGTTTACTACTAGGTCCATCACATTCTGTTAGTTTTTTAAGTTTTCTAGACTTTTTTTAGTCTATCTTGGCGTTTCTATATATTTCTATATTTCTGCTTGCATCTGTTTTTATATGTGGCTTGTGTGTTGTTTTCCATTAAAGTCCTTTGCATATAGCTGTTTTAAATTCCCTCACTGGTAGTCCTATTACCTGCTCATATCTCAGTATAGTCCTGATATTTTTTCTCTACAGACTGTATTTATTACTCTTTTGCAGCGTTATAATTTTTTTATTGTTGTTTAAAGTGAACATATTTTATAAAGTTTCTAAAAATTGACATAGATAAGGTTTTAGTGTGGACATTTATGTTAACTGGCTAGAGCTGGGCTATGTTTAGAGTTTTACGTAGTTATAAGCATGCAAGAGACTTCTGATTTCTCTAGTGTCTTTGTTTATGTCTCCTCTCTTGACTTTGGGCTTTCCTAAGTACTTCTCAGAGTATGAATCTTACAGCTTTTTTTTCTAGCTGCACCCCATCCTTATTTATTATAATGGACCCCTGGAGGTGTGGTGGTATGGAAGATTATCATTCTGTGATACTTTGAGTAAGTGTCAGTCACTGACCCTATGGATTAATTTCCTCCCTCCTTAAGTGAAACAGAAAGCTAGAGAAGGACAGAGAAGAAACCGTGGTTGGTATAATGCTTGCAGTCTTTTCCAGAAGGGTATAGGCTTTTGTTCTGGAGAAGGCTCTGCAAATATCTCACAATGATTATTTTTCCTCTCCCACTAATAAAGCCACAAGAATGTCTTCTTCGTATCTACATCAGGAAAATCAAGTTCCTAGCAGTAAAGCCCATGAAAGCTTAGTTATTTCACTTGCAAACCCCAAGGAGTTATTTAAGTAAGTAAGTATTAGTCGCTCAGTTGTGCCCGACTCTTTGCAACCCCATGGACTACAGACCACCAGGCTCCTCTGTCCATGAGATTTTCCAGGAAAGGATATTGGAGTGGGTCACCATTTGCTTCTCCAGGGGATCTTCCCAACTTAGGGATTGATCCCAGGTCTCCTGCACTGCAGGCAGATTCTTTACTAACTGAGCTACAAGGGAAGCCCAGGAGTTACTTACTCTCTTGCTAACAGTTTCTCAGTTTCCGGCAATTCATCAAAATTATATAATATATATATATATATATATATATATATAATATATATATAAATATAAAATATATAATACTAAGTTATACCTCCAGTGGCTTCTATTCCAGGTAAGCAGATCTTAGTTGTTCTGTCCCTCTGGAGGTGCCTGTCTGTAGGTGATAGTTTACTTTGTGGGTTGATGGTTTTCCTTGCAACATCAGTTCTCCATGGACTATGGGGAAATCACTGATTTTCTGTTTGCCAAGGTTTTTCTTGTTGTAAGCACAAGAGTGACAAAATTATAAATAAATCTAGAAGTGTTAACCAAACTTTTCTTAATATTACTTTTTTAGATTTTACTCTCCCTCACCCTGCACCATCCATCACATGCCACAGAGAATATTTGTTGGTTTAATGAATAATAGACTCAAGTTTATCCAAGGAAACAACTAGTCTTATTTAGTTTTCCATTTCTGCTACTTTTTAAAAAAAAAACTTCATTTTTAAATTGAAGCATAATTGATTTTCAACATTGTGCTAATTTCTGCTGTACAGAAAGTGATTCAGTTTTCCATGTATATATACACACACACACATCCTTTTTTATGTTCTTTTCCATTATGGTTTATCACAGGATATTGAATGTAGTTTCTTGTGCTATACAGTAGGTCTTTGCTTATCCAGTCTCTGTATAATAGCGTGCATTTGCTAATCTCAGATTCTCAATCCATCCCTCACCCATCCGCCTTGGAAACCACAAGTCTGTTCTCTATGTCTGTGAGTCTGTTTCTGTTTCATAGATAACATTCATTTGCATCATTTTTAGATCGATTTTTGGTACTTTAAATAAATAGGATTATCCCTCAAGAGTTCTTGCAGCTCTTGGTATTTTGAAATCACTTTCAAACAATTGTGCTTTTTTTCATGTTTATTCCATACTGGCCTTTCTTATCCTTCTTCTCTATTTCACCAGTTTAATTCTCCGTGTATCCTATATTAACAACTATTTTGAATACTTCGGTTTACATTTTTTTCTCAAAATATTTACATTTTGAACTGACTGATCCATATTGTTTAATATGTTGTACCATTTTTTTAAAAGATATTGGCTAAAAAGCAATACTTTTCCACACTAGTCATTGAATCAGATTAATGAGTTATCCCTCAGGTCTAGCTAGGGGAGGGGATTCATATATCTTATTTTTATAGATTACAAAATTACTTTCCCAAGATTCCAAATAGATGGTGATCCCAAATAGATAGCTGCTTTGGAATAGCTATGTTGTTTGTGCCCTTGAATAAAAATCATTCTCAGGATAAACTGAGTCACTCTCATGTATAACTGAATCACTTTGCTGTATAATAGAAATAAACAAAACATTGTAAATTAGCCATTCTTCAAGAAAAAAGTCATTCTCAGGACTTCCCTGGCCATCTAGTAGTTAAGACCTTGTACTTCCACTGCAGGGGGCATAGATTTGACCCTCAGTGGGAGAACTAAGATCCCAGATGGGGTGGCCAAAAAAAAAAAAAACATTCTCTGCTGTTTGGAGGCTGCATTCTTCAGTCATATCCACAAATTTGAGAAGTATATGCCCCAAATCTAGATAAATACACAAGGAAGATAAAAAAAGGGAAGAAACCTCCACTTAGTTGTTGGGTTAGTTTAATTAGTACTGGTTCTCAATGGGTTGAGGGGTGTGGTGGCATGACCATCCTTACATCCTGTAGCTAGTTATTGGCAGGCCACAGTAAGACTTATATTTTGGTCATCTATGGTGTCTTTTCATCCAGTTCTAACTGTTGCTTCTTAACCTGCATACAGATTTCTCAGGAGGCAGGTTAAGTGGTCTGGTATTCCCATCTCTTTAAGAATGTTCCACAGTTTGTTGTGATCCACACAGTCAAAGACTTTGGCATAGTCAATAAAGCAGAAGTAGAACTGGACATGGAACAACAGATTGGCTCCAAATAGGAAAAGTAGTCTTTCAAGGCTGTATATTGTCACAGTGCTTATTTAACTTATATGCAGAGTATACCATGAGAAGCACTGGTCTGGATGAAGCACAAGCTGTAATTAAGATTTCTGGGAGAAATACCAATAACCTCAGATATGCAGATGATACCACCCTTATGGCAGAAAGTGAAGAAGAACTGAAGAGACTCTTGATGAAAGTGTAGGAGGAGAGTGAAAAAGTTGGCTTACAGCTCAACATTCAGAAAACTAAGATCATGGCCTCTGGTCCCATCACTTCATGACAAATAGATAGGGAAAGAGCAGAAACAGTGGCAGATTTTATTTTGGGGGGATCCAAAATCACTGCAGATAGTGACTGCAGCCATGAAATAAAAAGACGCTTACTCCTTGAAAGAAAAGTTATGACTAACCTAGAAAGCATATTAAAAAGCAGAGACATTACTTTGCCAACAAAGGTCCATCTAGTCAAGGCTATGGTTTTTCCAGTGGTCATGTATGGATTCGAGAGTTGGACTATAGAGAAAGCTGAGCATAGAGGAATTGATACATTTGAACTGTGGTGTTGAAAAAGACTCTTGAGAGTCCCTTGGACTGCAAGGAGACCCAACCAGTTCATCCTAAAGGAGACCAGTCCTGAGTGTTCATTGGAAGGATGGTTGCTGAAGCTGAAACTCCAATACTTTGGCCACCTGATGCAAAGAGCTGACTCACTTGAAAAGACCCTGATGCTGGGAAAGATTGAGGGCAGGCTGAGACAGGGACGACAGAGGATGAGATGGTTGGATGGCATCACTGACTCAATGGACATGAGTTTGGGTACACTCTGGGAGTTGGTGATTGACAGGGAATCCTAGTGTGCTGCAGTCCATAGGATCACAAAGAGTCGAATGTGACTGAGCGACTAAATTGAACTGAAGGTGCCTGGCATTAATATTAATGGCTCTACCATGCAAATTAATGTGACTGTTACCAAGGAACTGCCTCAACATAGTTGAAAACTCACTGAGGACAGAGTAGTCACGTGTATCCTGGTACCCTGGCTTGCTGCATCCTAGAGAAACGTCAAGTTCAAGCAAGATTTGGGGCAGAGTTCAGTGGAGAAACTGCCACTACTGGGAAGTAAAGCTTCTAATGTACATAATAATGTACAATGAAAATACCAGCCCTTTCCAAGCTGTGATCAGGGGCAGGGATACAATGGGAGCAAAATGTAGTACTAACATGGTTATAGCCTCTCCCTTCAGCTTTACTGTTGATTAAAGGTCATAACTTGTTTCCACGGATTTCCCTGGTAGCTCAGTTGGTAAAGAATCTGCCTGCAATGCAATAGACCTGGGTTCAATCTGTGGATCAGGAAGATCCCCTGGGATGAAGGGGATGGAAACCCACTCCAATATTCTTTCCTGGAGAATCCCATGGACAGAGGAGCCTGGTGGGCTATATAGTCCAAGAGATCACAAAGAGTCAGACATGACTGAGTGACTGATATACATATACCTATGTATTTATACATCTGTTCTTTTTAAATTATATCTTTATCTCAGTGATGTTGATATGAGAACTTTCTACATACCAAGTGCACACAAATGATTTTACGCAGCTTAACTAGAAAATTTTTAGGGAATTAACCACATTTTTGGGAAAAAAAAATGATATCTTTCTTCAGACAGTAATGGAATACATTCTAAAGTTATTTTATTTCTGATATTTTAACATACTCATTAACTCTGACAATGAATTCCAATACATGAGGATGGACATCCAGTGACCATGACATTAACTTAAAGTTACCTCTCTGGTTATAGGCCAGTTAGATGCTCTCATCTTAGAATTTGGAGTGCAGAGTGAGTGGAGATAGAGTCTGAGGATCACTGATGCTGTTATATAATGTGCATAATCTAAATGCATGTGGCTGCTGATGACTCCTATACCTTTCTTTCTTTCTTTCTAGCCTTATTTGTTCATATCTTCCTTTGATACCAATAGTCACCTCCTTGTCATTCATTTTATTTCCTTTGCTGGGAAAGCTAGCCAGAGTCAGAGTCATTTGCATATAAAAGGAGAATAATTATTGTGGCATATATTGCTACTCATTTCATCAATAATATTAAGCCCTCTAAGGGACATATATGGAGAAGGAAGTGGCAACCCACTCCAGTACTCTTGCCTGGAAAATCCCATGGAGAGAGGAGCATGGTAGGTTACAGTCCAAAATGGGGTCGCAAAGAGTCGGAGAGCGACTTTACTTACTTACTTAAGGGACAGATAGAGGGCTTCCCCAGGTGGTGCTAGTCGTAAAGAATTTACCTGTCAGTGAAGGACACACAAGAGACATGGTTTGATCCCTGGGTTGGGAAGATCCCCTGGAGAAGGGCATGACAAGCCACTCCAATATTCTTGCCTGGAGAAACCCATGGACAGAGAAGCTGGTGGCCTACAGACCATAGTGTCCCAAAAAGCTGACATGACTGAAACGCCTTAGCACAGCACATACTCTTTACCAGTAGCATATTGGATATGCATTTTGTGTGATGTACTCTGTGTAGAAGTTAAATAAACAGAGTGACAACATACAGCCTTGTCATACTCCTTTCCCAATTTTAAACCAGTCTGTTGTTCCACATCCAATTCAAACTGTTGCTTCTTGACTTGCATACTGTTGCTCTCAGAAGGCAGGTAAGGCGGTCTGATATCTCTTCAATAATTTTCCAGTTTGTTGTGATCCATACAGTCAAAGACTTTAGCATAGTCAGTGAAGCATATGTTTTTCTGGAATTCTCTTGCTTTTTCTATGAATTCTTTTTTTTTTTCCTATGGAATTTTTCTATGGAATTCTCTTTCTTTTTCCAGTGTATGTTGGCAATTTGATCTCTGGTTCCTCTGCCTTTTCTAAATTCTGCTTGCCCTCATTAGTTATCTCTTTTATATATAACAGTGTGTATGCTGCTAAGTCATTTCAGTCGTGTCTGACTCTGTGTGACCCCCTGGACGGCAGCCCACCAGGCTCCCCCATCCCCAGGACTCTCCAGGCAAGAACACTGGAGTGGGTTGCCATTTCCTTCTCCAATGCATGAAAATGAAAAGTGAAAGTGAAGTCGCTCAGTCATGTCTGACTCTCAGCGACCCCATGGACTGCAGCCTACCAGGCTCCTCCATCCATGGGATTTTCCAGGCAAGAGTACTGGAGTGGGGTGCCACTGCCTTCTCCAACAGTGTGTATATGTCAATCTTAATTTCCCAGTTTACCCCTCTCCTACCCCACTTCCTTGTAATGTTGCATTGTTTTACAAGCAGAAACACTCATAGTCTGTATACTTAAGGAAGAAAGAACTTTGATACATTTAGAAATAATTTTCTTTGTGAGGTTAAAATGGCTACAAGATATTCAAGTGCCTCCTGTAAACTACCAATTAAAATGAGGGGGGAAGAAAATAAAAGGAGAGCAGGACCTAGAACAATTTTGACAAAAGATTCATTACAAAAAAGTATCAACATCCATATACCTAACAAACACTCTACAGGTATTTAAGAGTGAGGAACATTTAGGATGGGTGCATAAGTTAATATTAATAATGAGTAAACTGCTGCTGCTGCTGCTAAGTCGCTTCAGTCGTGTCCGACTCTGTGAGATCCCATAGACATGAAAGTGAAAAGTGAAAGTGAAGTCGCTCAGTCGTGCCCGACTCTCAAGCGACCCCATGGACTGCAGCCCACCAGGCTCCTCCATCCATGGGAGTCTCCAGGCAAGAGTACTGGAGTAGGGTGCCATTGCCTTCTCCGAATAAGTAAACTAAACAGCGCAACTGTCCACAAATGTCTTTATTCAAGATAGTAGCCAAATGCAGATTAATGCTGTTACATTAAAATGAATGAATATATTTATGTATCTAAATGCATCCTAAGAACTGTGAATTTGAAGTCAGGGATGAATAAAGGCAAAATCACTGTATTTAGTGGAATTATAATGTAATATTGGATTCCAATGAGTAAATTTTAAAATATAGTTTGTGTTATTGGAGCTGAACCAATGCATGAGTGGTTTAGGCTAGACTGTAGAACAATAAGTCAATATTTGGAGTATAGAGAATAAAATAACAATTGACACAGTTGACAGGTATATTTTAGAGCCTTTTTTTTTAAACAAAAGTAAATATAAACTCTAATTGGAGTATTAAACAGTTTAATTAAATGTTCTGCTGTCTACATAAACCTTTTTCTATGCACATTCGTGAAGTTCTGAGGCAAAAACTTGCTTGTTGAATCCTCAGGTCTTAGGAAATTCAAACAATTCTCTACACCAGATAAATTAGTCTCAGCAGTTTGGAAAGGCAGAATGTCTGCTCCACTAGCTCTAATGTGGATGTGATTACCCTTCCTTGCAGCCTGGTTGGAATATAACACATAACATGTGGGCAAGTCTTCTCCAGGTTTATCTTCCTCTGAACAAGAATGTGCATGCTCAGTCGTGTCTAAGTCTTCGCAACTCTATGGACCGTAGCCTACCAGGCTCCTCTGTCCATGGGACTTTCCCAGCAAAAATATTGGAGTGGGTTGCCATTTTCTTTTGCCTGCTCGTTAATAGTTGGCATTTCCATGATTCCACTCATAACCTCCTCTTCACTATTTACTCAGTGCCTTACTACCCACTATCAATTTTAACTCATTTCTATTTGATGATAGTCAAAACTGTCTATCCCAGGCCTCTCTTCTGAGCTCCAAACAATATATTCTTGAATATTTCACATGCCTTCAGAATCACCAAGTCAAAAAAGAGTGAGCTCATCATTCTTTACTCCACTTTCACAAATTTAATCTTTCTTCTAAGCTTCTCAATAAATTTAATTCTGTGGAACAAAATGTAGCCTTTTGATATAAGGCTATGATACTTGTACAAGATGTAAAGGGCTTCCCTGGTGGCTCAGTGGTAAAGAATCTGCCTGCCATGCAGGAGCCTCAGGAGGTTTGGTTTTGATCCCTGGGTCGGGAAGATCTCCTGGAGGAAGGGGCAATCCACTCCAGTATTCTTAGCTGGAGAATCTCAGGGACAAAGCAGCCTGGTGGGCTACAGTCTTGGGGTTCACAAAGAGTTGGACACAACTGAAGCAAGTTAGAATGCACACACAAGATGTAAAATGACTCCATTTGAAAGAAAATGATTTCCCTCTCACAAAAGAGTTAAAAACTGATATCCCTGGACAAATTGCAACTTTAATCCCTGTGGTTATGCACAGACCCAGGTTCCATTCAATCATTAGGATGATCCCTTTGCACTGTCTATATCCAGCTAGGAGCATAGAGGGGGTATAGACTCCTTGCAGGGGTCCACATTACTTCTGTTTATTTGTCATTGTCAGTAGACACATCTTTTATTCTTTCACAGCCATAGATTTCAAAACTCCCAGATTTTATAATTGTGCTCTGTACTTTCAGTCTCTTTAGGCAAGCAAGCTGAGGTGAAAATTTGTATCACATTTTATTGCACACATGTGCCTAGCACAATATATAGAATACAAAGTTTAAATATTTTGATGTATTAATAAATGTGTATCTATTTTTCTCCTCAATTATTAGTTCTAAAACTATGAGTATCTTTTCTATATGGACAATACCCTAGAAGCTTTGGATGTATTCATGAATAAGAAAAACTGTTGCCACATGAAAGTAATACATTAAAGGATGAAGATAGGAAATACACAAATAAATCAATATATATCACTTGATATTGTTATGGATAAGGGTAAGGAAGACAAAATTGCAAGACAGGAATGTTTTGTTTATATAAACTTTTCAAGAAAGATGTCTTGGAAAGTGTGGTATATGGGATTTCCCTGGTGGTCCAGTGGTTAAGACTCCATGCTTCCAAGACACAGGGCATAGGTTCTATCCCTGGTCAGGGAATTAAGATCTCACATGCTACATGATGCAGCCAAAAAAAAAAAAACAAAGAAAGAAAGAAAATGTGGCATGTGAATAAAGACTGTCTAAAGGGTGGGAGACAATGAATGATGCAGATATCCTAGAAAAGAACATCCTCTGTAGAGAGAACAACAAGTACAAAGGTCCTGAGGAAAAAACACACTTTCTGATTTCACGCTATAGTAAGGAGCTGGTGCATCAACGCAGAATGAAGGAGGTAGAAATTATGTTTAAATGAGATCAGAATAGTAGCAAGAATCCTGACATTATAGAGCTCATGGACCCCAAAACATTTCACTCTGGATTAGGTGAACTATATTAAAGTGCTTGAGCAAAGGAGTGAAGTGATCAGATAAATGGTAAATGGTACAGTATCAGGACATTGCTTTATGAAGAACAGATTATAGATGAGGAAAGGCAAGAGGAAGACCAGTGATGAGGCTATTATAGTCATAGTTATGAACGGTGATGGCAACTTAAACTGGGATGAGGCAGTAGAGGAAATAATATGGCCTATATTCTAGATATATTTTGGAAGTAGAGAACTGGAATCTACCAGAGGACTGGAAGCAAAATGTGGTTGTGATGTGAAAGAGAAAGAAAGGAGTAAGTGGGAGTTCTATTATTTTAGGTTTGATAATGTAGTCATTAACATAGTTCACCAAAGATTCCTGATTGTCCTTGAACCAATAGAATATCTTTCCTCTGTTTGATATATGGGAAGAATGGATTCTGCTTGTTTGCCTTTGGATATGGTCACATGATGGTCTTTGGCTACTGAAATATGACAATTGATACATTTTACTGGAAGCCCTAAATGTCTCCCATCCTTTGCATGATTAACCAAATACCCTTTTTGACTCTGCTAAAACTGGCAGTGTTGCAAAAATTGGTTACCTCCTCAGTCTGAATTCTGGAGTTAGAACAGCATGGGGCAGAGCTCCAAGCCTACCCTAAAGCTGAAGTAGTATCAGAGAGAAAACAAGTGATTCACCAAAATTCTGCAGGCTATTTTTTTTCTGCAGTATATCCTAGACCATGTATAATCAATATGTTTGGGCAGCTGGAAAGACAAGATATTTATATATCAAAGATCAGAGTAAGTAGGAGAGAGAATCAGAAATTTGATTAATAAGGTTCAATTGCAGCTGAATCTGTCAAAAATTCAAGTACATATGTCATAAAGAGCATAGAGCTTTGGGTAGAGCACTTGATTGGTGGAGATTAAAAATCAGAATCTTTCAGGATTGAGTATTTAAATATACAAGATTTGCAATAAATAACTTAGTGAGCGCAAGTAGATAAGAATATAGATTCTAAGGTGTAAGTCTATGACATGTTATTATTTAAAAGTCAGAAAGATAAGAAGAAAATAGAAATGAAGACTAGGAAGGAATTACCAATAATGTAGAATAGATGTTATTCTGGAAGTTAAAAAAAGAAATGTGTTAAAATGGAGGAAATGATGAAGCATGCTATGTGCTACTGACAATTTATACATGATGGAATTTAACAATTAACCATTGGTTTTAGCAATGTGGAGATCATTATAAAGCCTTTGTCCCTAGAGTGGCCAAGAAAACATCTGTTCAAGTGGTTTCTAAGGAGACTGGGAGAAGGATTGAAGATATGAAGTTTATGTACTCTGAGGGAAATATTTTGCTCAAAATGTTATCTGAAAAAATGGAAGCAGTATCTGAAATTAAATGTAACTAGAGAGAACATTTTCATCATGAAGGATATTATAGCATATGAAGCAGCTGTGAATGATCTAGCAGAAAGAAAAATATTGATGATGCAGGAGAGAGGGCAAAATTGTGGGAAGAATGTCACGCAGTAGACAAAAAGGGTTACTACTTAATATGCTTATTTATATACTTATGTATCCTTGTCTGGAAAATCTCATGGACAGAGGAGCCTGGTGGGCTGCAGTCCATGGGGTCGCAAAGAGTCGGCCACGACTGAGCAACTAACACTATATTTATATTTAGTCTACTTATTTGAGTGCATGCACACTTCATCTAGTAAATTAAGGAAGTTCATGAACGTGATTATAGGTATAGCTATGGGATCTCAGAGGAAATGTGAAGCATATAGGGACAGATGGAGGTAGGTGGGTATATGTAATGCTGAATGCATGTGAATGTTCTTTTCTGCTTCCTTCTCTTCCTTCAGTTAAAATAGGAAGTGACATAATCAACTTAAAGAAAGGATGCTGGTGATTTGAGAAGATGTGAAAGAGTTTTCTGAAAATATAGGAGCACAGGGACTTCCCTGGTGGTCCATTGTCTAAGACTCTTTTCTTCTACTGCAGGGGCTGCAGGTTTGATCCCTGGTCAGGGAACTAAGGGGCTCTCCTGATGGCTCAGTGATAAAGAATCCGCCTACCAAGCAGGAGATGCAGGTTTGATCCCTGAGTCGAGAAGATCCCTTGGAGTAGGAAACTGTAATCCACTCCAGGATTCTTGCCTGGGGAATTCCATGGACAGAGGAGCCTGGTGGGCTATAGTCTATGGGGTTGTAAAAGGTGGGACATGACTTAGCAACTAAAATGACAACCACACAACAGGGAACTAAGATCCCAAATGCTGAGCAGTTTAGCCAAAAGGAAAAAAAAAAAAAAAAATATGTGGGAGCATGAGAGGATGAAGGAACTTAAATCAGAATATTAGACAGAATGTTAAAGTTAGTGATTGTGAATTCAAGTCATCATCGTCATCATAGTTGCACGTTGTAGTTTTTTTGCTTTTTTGTTTTTTCCCCTAATCCTAACTCAGCTACATGTTACAGACGCAGAGTTGACAGAGCAGCCCTTGGAGCCTGCATTGGTGTATTGTCATGGAGAGCATAGGCAAGAAAGGGATGGCATCTGACCTGAGTAAGCAGAACAGAGACCTAAAGCTATGAAAGACCGTGCAAATTAGTGAGATCAGTGAGTTGTTAGTTCAAGATGGGTGAATGAATTGTTTGATGCATATACTATTATGGGCAGGGAAGAAAATATTTACTAGTTGATAGTCTGGCAGTTGGAGGAAAGATAGTAGTCACAGTTTTTGACAATTTTTCTCCTTATTTGATAATGAAATGGAAGATAATTTTGATGACAGTAAAATATCAGTACAGACTTGCTCAGCAATCACAAACCCCTGCTGAAGAAGGAAATATTACAAGTGTTAAATATGTCATGATTGCTCAATTCTTATAGTTAAATGCACTTATGGACTATTTGCCTTCTCAATTCCTCAATTCCATTCTCATTTTGTGAAAGTGATTGCTGTTGGTAACAGAAAAGAAAGCCTTAGGGGAAGAAAATAATCTTTTCCATGCCTATTTAATTCTAGGCTCTATATGTTTTAGAGAGGAATAAACCAATACACACAAAACAGCTATTTAAATTAATGAGCCCTACCAATTATGGTCTAAATACTTGTAACTAAATATACTTTATTTTATTCATAAAAACTTGGAAATAATTACATCCAGAAATCCTTAAAAATAAATATTGCTAATTTCCAACATGCATATAATTTCCTCTTGGATCTTATCATTTAAACCATGAAATGTTTCTGCATTTATATAAATATATATGCATATTTCTTGCAAAAAATGTTCTAAAAGAAGACAAATACTGATAAGGTAAATATTTTTGTATTTAATGAGAACATGGACAAAAACTGAAATATAAAACTGAGTGAGAAATAAAGGAATGAATTTATCCAATGTATGGATAATTAAACCCACTTTTTTTTCTCTCATGAAAAATAATTTAAGTCCACTTGTAAATGGAAACCATATTATACTGCGAATGAATGGAATGCCCCTGGGATAAAATTGTGTCTTCAAACAATTATTATGGGACAATTCTCTAAGCCTTAATTTTATCATTTATAAAATAAGAAAATATCTTTCTTGCTCTTCTTGCTATCGTTTTTTGTTGTTCAGTTTCCAAGTCATGTCCTACTCTTTGCAACCCCTTGGACTGCAGCATGCCAAGCTTCTCTGTCCCTCACCATCTCCCAGAGTTTGCCCAAGTTCACGTCCAATGAATCTGTGATGCCATCCAACCATCTCATCCTCTGTCACCTTCTGCTCCTGCCTTCAATCTTTCCCAGCATCAGGGTCTTTTCTAATGAGTCAGCTGTTCACATTGCTCTCTTTAAAAGGATTTAAAATTTACAGAGGATTAATAAATATCTTTAGGTATATTTTTACTTAATGTTAAATGAGGTTTCAATATAGGCTTTAAAAATATCCAGTATTTAACTTATTGTGTATTGACTGTTTACCTTAAGCCAGCACTTAATATACTAACTTTGAAATATTTTGCTAAAAGTTTCAAGATTCAAATAATCTCAGAGGAAAGTCATACTTGATATATTGTATATAGAGAAAAGAAAAACAGCAAAAAGATACAGCTAGATGATTTTTTTCATAATCAAAATACCCATGTAATTGGCAATTAGAGCATCTAGAAGTCATTCCCTAAAAGACAGCCCCCAACTCTGCACATTAGAATAACCATATAGCGATACAGGTTAGTCTCTTCTTGAAACTTACATAAATGGAATCATATTGCTATATGCAAACTTCTGTCTTTTTTTGGCCTCAGTATTTTGTTTCTGAATTTCATCTATGTTCTTGCGTATAATGTATTTCATTTATTCTTTTAATTCATATTACTTCACTGGATGCATATACCAAATATTATTTATGCTTTCTGATGTTGATGGAGATTTGGGTTCTTGCAAATGATCAAGCTTTAAATCTAATCATTCACATTTAGATCTACTATTGTTTTAATCACCTTCTATTCATTTCCTTGGTGAGGGAGGGATTACTGTGGAGAGTTATGGAGGTGGATGAAGCTAGGACATTGTAAAATGGGCTCATGAGATGACAGAAGCTTATTAGTCCCATACACTCATGAAAGCAGGAAGAAGCATGTGTCACATGATTTTACCTAGAAGTTTTACTCAGGTGCAAAGTGAACAACCAGGGACCGTGGGAGGCAGATTTAGCAGTATCAAGAGGTTGGCTGACCTCTAGCTCCCGTGGAAGACATCATCAGCTTGTTTGAAAAATGTGAACTGACAGGAAACTGAAGCCTGCTACTCAAGGATAAACAGGAACTGTGCCTAGTCCCCTTGATAAGGAAGGTTTTTTGGCTGGGGGACCTTTTCCAAGGGAGCAGAGTAGGAAGTGTAACTTGTGGTTAGTCTATTCAACATGCTCTTGGTTGTACAAGCTGTCAAGAAAACATGTGATGTTGGCCTTTAATTTGTCTTACACCACAATAATCCATCCAGTAAAATTTATTATTTTTCCATATGGCAATTTGATTTACTTTATTGAAAAACAGATACCTGCTGCACAGTCTTATCACTTGTTTCATGAATCAATTAATCTTTCTTGTGTATGGGCATTTTTAGAAGTTTTTGTTTATCATTACTGTACTTGATAATTTTTATTTTAAAAATTCAACTTTTGTTTCAAAATATGTTTTGATGTCTTACTGAATCCATCAGTTTTTATTTCCTTATTCAAATTTACCTTGATTATGCCTGACATTTGTATTTGCATATTTGTTTATGTTGTTCAGGGAGAAGGCAATGGCACCCCACTCCAGTACTCTTGTTTGGAAAATCCCATGGACGGAGGAGCCTGTTAGGCTGCAATCCATGTTATTCAGTTGCTAAACCCTGTCCAACTCTTTGCAACTCCATGGACTACAGCACACCAGGTTCTCCTGTCCTTCACTGTCTCTTGGAGTTTGCTCAAATTCATATACATTGAATCAGTGATGTTATATAGCCACCTTATCTTCTGCCACTACCCTCTCCTTTTGCCTTCAATTTTTCCCAGCATCCAGGTTTTTCAACGAGTTGACTCTGCATCAGATGGTCCAAGTATTGGTACTTCAGCTTCAGCATTAATCCTTCCAATAAATATTCAGTGTTGATTTCCTGTAGGATTGACTAGTTTGATCTCCTTGCAATCCAAGACTCTTCTCCAACACCACAGCTTGAAAGCATCAATTATTCAGCACTCAGCCTTCTTTATGGTCCAACTCTCACATCCATACATGACGAGTGGAAAAAAACTGTAGCTTTGATTATATGGACCTTTGTTGGCAAAGTGATGTCTCTGCTTTTTAATATGCTGTCTAGGTTTGTCAGCTCTCCTTCCAAGCAGCAAGTATCTTTTACTTTCATGGCTACAGTCACCATTTGTAGTGACTTTGGAGCCCAAGAAAATAAAATCTGTCACTGTTTCCACTTTTCCCCCTTCTATTTGCATGAAGTGATGGGACAGGATGCCATGATCTTAGTTTTCTGAATGGTGAGTTTTAAGCCAGCTTTTTTACTCTCATCTTTTACCTTTATCAAGAGGCTTTTTAGTTTATCTTTGCTTTCTGCCAATAGAGTGATATCATCTGCTTATCTGAGGTTGCTGATTTCTCCTGGCAGTCTTGATTCCAGCTTGTGAGTCATCCAGCCTGGCATTTCAAATGATATACTCTGCATAGAAGTTTAATAAGCAGGGTGACAATATAGAGCCTTGATGTATATTGCCCCAACTTGGTTGTTCCAAGGACGGTTCTAAATGTTTCTTCTTGATAGGCATACAGGTATCTTTGGGGACAGGTAAGGTGGTCTGGTATTCCCATCTGTGTAAACATTTCCCACAGTTTGTTGTGATCCACACAAAGACTTTAGCATAGTCAATGAAGCAGAAGCAGATATTTTTCTGGAATCCCTTTGCTTTCTCTATAATCCAAAAAGTGTTGGCATTTTGATAAATTTGATAATTGCCTTTCAATTTCAATTGGAATTCAGACGGTAAAGCGTCTGCCCTCAATGCGGAAGACGTGGGTTAGATCCCCGGGTGGAAAAGATCCCCTGGAGAAGGAAATAGCAACCCATTCCAGTACTCTTGCCTAGAAAATTTCATGGACGGAGGAGATTGGTGGGCTACAGTCCATGGGGTCGCAAAGAGTCGGACAAGACTGAGCAACTTCACTCGCTAACTTACTTTCAATTTCAAACACAGTAACCTATTTGGATTTTTATTTTGACTATATTTAATTTATAGATCAGTTGTAGGAATATTGAAAATTCAAATTTTGCAACTCATGAATTTGACACAAAAACATGGAGAAGAGGTTATGAAATAAGACACAATATAGATATTGTCCTGTAGTGTATATGTTGTCAGTTCAGTTCAGTTCAGTCGCTCAGTCGTGTCCGACTCTTTGCAACCCCATGAATCGCAACACGCCAGACCTCCCTGTCCATCACCAACTCCCGGTGTTCACTCAGACTCACGTCCATCAAGTCAGTGATGCCATCCAGCCATCTCATCCTCTGTCGTCCCCTTCTCCTCCTGCCCCCAATCCCTCCCATCATCAGAGTCTTTTCCAATGAGTCAACTCTTTGCATGAGGTGGCCAAAGTACTGGAGTTTCAGCTTCAGCATCATTCCCTCCAAAGAAATCCCAGGGCTGATCGCCTTCAAAATGGACTGGTTGGATCTCCTTGCAGTCCAAGGGACTCTCAAGAGTCTTCTCCAACACCACAGTTCAAAGGCATCAATTCTTCGGCGCTCAGCCTTTTTCACAGTCCAACACTCACATCCGTACATGACCACAAGGAAAAACCATAGCCTTGACTAGATGGACCTTTGTTGGCAAAGTAATGTCTCTGCTTTTGAATATGCTATCTAGGTTGGTCATAACTTTCCTTCCAAGGAGTAAGTGTCTTTTAATTTCATGGCTGCAGTCACCATCTGTAGTGATTTTGGAAGCCCAAAAAATAAAGTCTGACACTGTTTCCACTGTTTCCCCATCTACTTGCCATGAAGTGATGGGACTGGATGCCATGATCTTCGTTTTCTGAATGTTGAGCTTTAAGCCAACTTTTTCACTGTCCACTTTCACTTTCATCAAGAGGCTTTTGAGTTCCTCTTCACTTTCTGCCATAAGGGTGGTGTCATTTGCATATCTGAGATTATTGATATTTCTCCCGGCAATCTTGATTCCAGCTTGTGTTTCTTCCAGTCCAGTGTTTCTCATGATGTAGTCTGCATAGAAGTTAAATAAGCAGGGTGACAATATACAGCCTTGACGAACTCCTTTTCCTATTTGGAACCAGTCTGTTGTTCCATGTCCAGTTCTAACTGTTGCTTCCTGACCTGCATATAGGTTTCTCAAGAGGCAGGTCAGGTGGTCTGGTATTCCCATCTTTTTTTTTTTTTTTTTTTTAGTTTTATTTTATTTTTAAACTTTACAATATTGTATTAGTTTTGCCAAATATCCAAATGGATCCGCCACAGGTATACATGTGTTACCCATCCTGAACCCTTCTCCCTCCCCATACCATCCCTCTGGGTGGTCCCGGTGCACCAGCCCCAAGCATCCAGTATTGTGCATCGAACCTGGACTGGTGACTCGTTTCATATATGATATTATACATGTTTCAATGCCATTCTCCCAAATCTTCCCACCCTCTCCCTCTCCCACAGAGTCCATAAGACTGTTCTATACATCACTGTCTCTTTTGCTGTCTCGTACACAGGGTTATTGTTACCATCTTTCTAAATTCCATATATATGCGTTAGTATACTGTATTGGTGTTTTTCTTTCTGGCTTACTTCACTCTGTATAATAGGCTCCAGTTTCATCCACTCATTAGTACTGATTCAAATGTATTCTTTTTAATGGCTGAGTAATACTCCATTGTGTATATGTACCACTGCTTTCTTATCCATTCATCTGCTGATGGACATCTAGGTTGCTTCCATGTCCTGGCTATTATAAACAGTGCTGCGATGAACATTGGGGTACACGTGTCTCTTTCCCTTCTGGTTTCTTCAGTGTGTATGCCCAGCAGTGGGATTGCTGGATCATAAGGCAGTTCTATTTCCAGTTTTTTAAGGAATCTCCCCACTGTTCTCCATAGTGGCTGTACTAGTTTGCATTCCGACCAACAGTATAAGAGGGCTCCCTTTTCTCTACACCCTCTCCAGCATTTATTGCTTGTAGACTTTTTGGATTGCAGGCATTCTGACTGGTGTGAAATGGTAACTCAAATCAATAAAATTAGAAATGAAAATGGAGATCACAACAGACAACACAGAAATACAAAGGATCATAAGAGACTACTGTCAACAATTATATGCCAATAAAATGGACAACGCAGAAGAAATGGACAAATTCTTAGAAAGTACAACTTTCCAAAACTCGACCAGGAAGAAATAGAAAATCTTAACAGACCCATCACAAGCACAGAAATTGAAACTGTAATCAAAAATCTTCCAGCAAACAAAAGCCCAGGTCCAGACGTCTTCACAGCTGAATTCTACCAAAAATTTAGAGAAGAGCTAACAGCTATCCTGCTCAAACTCTTCCAGAAAATTGCAGAGGAAGGTAAACTTCCAAACTCATTCTATGAGGCCACCATCACCCTAATACCAAAACCTGACAAAGATGCCACAAAAAAAGAAAACTACAGGCCAATATCATTGATGAACATAGATGCAAAAATCCTTAACAAAATTCTAGCAATCAGAATCCAACAACACATTAAAAAGATCATACACCATGACCAAGTGGGCTTTATCCCAGGGATGCAAGGATTCTTCAATATCCGCAAATCAATCAATGTAATACACCGCATTAACAAATTGAAAAATAAAAACCATATGATTATCTCAATAGATGCAGAGAAAGCCTTTGACAAAATTCAACATCCATTTATGATAAAAACTCTCCAGAAAGCAGGAATAGAAGGAACATACCTCAACATAATAAAAGCTACATATGACAAACCCACAGCAAACATTATCCTCAATGGTGAAAAATTGGTATTCCCATCTCTTTCAGGATTTTCCACAGTTCATGGTGATCCACACAGTCAAAGGCTTTGGCATAGTCAATAAAGCAGAAATAGATGTTTTTTTCTGGAACTCTCTTGCTTTTTTGATGATCCAGTGGATGTTGGCAGTTTGATCTCTGGTTACTCTATCTTTTCTAAAACCAACGTGAACATCTGGAAGTTCACGGTTCACATATTGCTTAAACCTGGCTTGGAGAATTTTGAGCATTACTTTACTAGTGTGTGAGATGAGTGCAATTGTGTGGTACTTTGAGATTCTTTGGCATTGCCTTTCTTTGGGATTGGAATGAAAATAGACCTTCTCCAGTCCTGTGGCCACCCCTGAGTTTTCCAAATTTGCCTTCATATTGAGTGCAGCACTTTCACAGCATCATCTTTCAGGATTTGAAATAGCTCAACTGGAATTCCATCACCTCCACTAGCTTTGCTCGTAGTGATGCTTTCTAAGGCCCACTTGACTTCATATTCCAGGATGTCTGGCTCTAGGTGAGTGATCATACCATCATGATTATCTTGGTCTTCACGATCTTTTTTGTACTGTTCTTCTGTGTATTCTTTCCACCTCTTCTTAATATCTTCTGCTTCTGTTAAGTCCATACCATTTCTGTCTTTTATTGAGCCCATCTTTGCATGAAATGTTCCCTTGGTATCTCTAATTTTCTTGAAGAGATCTCTAGTCTTTCCTATTCTGTTGTTTTCCTTTATTTCTTTGCATTGATTGCTGAGGAAGGCTTTCTTATCTCTCCTTGCTATTCTTTGAAACTCTGCATTCAGATGCTTATATCTTTCCTTTTATCCTTTGCCTTTCACTTCTTTTCACAGCTATATGCAAAGCTTCCTCAGACAGCCATTTTGCTTTTTTGCATTTCTTTTCCATGGTGATGGTCTTGATCCCTGTCTGCTGTACAATGTCATGAACCTCTGTCCATAATTCATCAGGCACTGTCTATCAGATCTAGTCCCTTAAATCAATTTCTCACTTCCACTGTATAATCATATGGGATTTGATTTAGGTTATAACTGAATGGTCTAGTGGTTTTCCCTACTTTCTTCAATTTAAGTCTGAATTTGGCAATAAAGTGCTGAGTCACAGTCAGCTCCTGGTCTTGTTTTTGTTGACTGTATAGAGCTTCTCCATCTTTGGCCGCAAAGAATATAATCAATCTGATTTTGGTGTTGACCATCTGGTGATGTCCATGTGTACAGTCTTCTCTTGTGTTGTTGGAAGAGGATATTTGCTATATCCAGTGCGTTCTCTTGGCAAAACTCTGTTAGCCTTTGCCCTGCTTCATTCCATACTCCAAAGCCAAATTACCCTATTGTTCCAGGTGTGTCTTAATTTCTTCCTTTTGTATTCTAGTCCCCTATAATGAAAAGGACACCTTTTTTGGGTGTTAGTTCTAAAAGGTCTTGTAGGTCTTTATAGAACCGTTCAACTTCAGCTTCTTCAGCGTTATTGGTTGGGGCATAGCCTTGGATTACCCTGATATTAAATGGTTTGCCTTGGAAATGAACAGAGATCATTCTGTCATTTTTGAGATTGCATCCAAGTACTGCATTTTGGACTCTTTTGTTGACCATGATGGCTACTCCATTTCTTCTAAGGGATTCCTGCCCACAGAGGTAGATACAATGGTCATCTGAGTTAAATTCACCCATTCCAGTCCATTTTAGTTTGCTGATTCCTAGAATGTCAACATTCACTCTTGCCATCTCCTGTTTGACCACTTCCAATTTGCCTTGATTCATGGACCTAACATTCCAGGTTCCTTGGAAATATTACTCTTACAGCATTGGACCTGGCTTCTATCACCAGTCCCATCCACAGCTGGGTATTGTTTTTGCTTTGGCTCCATCCCATCATTCTTTCTGGAGTTATTTCTCCACTGATCTCCAGTAGCATATCGGGCACCTTCCGACCCAGGAAGTTCCTCTTTCAGTATCCTATCATTTTGCCTTTTCATACTGTTCATGGGGTGTTCAAGGCAAGAATACTGAAGTGGTTTGCCATTCTCTTCTCCAGTGGACCACATTCTGTCAGACCTCTCCACCATGACCCGCCCATCTTGGTTGACCCCACATGGCATGGCTTAGTTTCATTGAGTTAGACAAGGCTGTGGTCTGTGTAATCAGATTGACTAGTTTTCTGTGAGTATGGTTTCAGTGTGTCTGCCCTCTGATGCTCTCTCTCAACACCTACCATCTTACTTGGGTTTCTCTTACCTTGGATGTGGGGTATCTCTTCACCACTGCTCCAGCAAAGTGCAGCTGCTGCTCCTTACCTTGGACAAGGGGTATCTCCTCAGGGCCACCCCTCCTTTCCTTGAACATGGAGTCGCTACTCTGTTTAATTTTTCTTTCTTTTTTTTTTTTTTCTTTTTTCTGTCTTACATAAGGCTTAATCCATAAAAGAACCTTCAAGGTGGTGATTCTAAAACAAACAAACAAAAAAAAACAGAAGAAGGGTAAAACCTGCTACAGTTCTTTCTCATACAACAGGTCCAAGTAAGTCATTGATTTTTATTATTTCCCTTCACCATCAGCCAATCTAGGTTTCCCTTAGAATTAGTCAAGACTTTAGCAAATCTAGTTTGGTTACCTGATGGAGTGTCTCGGGTTTTATCCTCAAGAACTGGAAATCATTTACTTTATTCTTTTTAATTTGTGAATACATTGTGTATTTGTAGTAATTGCTCCACAAGGAATATCAAGAGAATAACCCTTGAGTTCTATATTTATTATTTGTAGATTTCTATTTTGTAGCAACCTTAGCTCTTCCAGTCAGTTAGTCAGTTCAGTCACTCAGTCGTGTCCGACCCTTTGTGATACCATGAATCGAGCACACAAGGCCTCCCTGTCCATCACCAACTCCCAGGGTTCATTCAGACTCACATCCATCGAGTCAGTGATGCCATCCAGCCATCTCATCCTCTGTCATGCCCTTCTCCTCCTGCCCCCAATCCCTCCCAGCATCAGAGTCATTTCCAAAGAATCAACTCTTTGCATGAGGTGGCCAAAGTACTGGAGTTTCAGCTTTAGCATCATTCCTTCCAAAGTAATCCCAGGGGTAATCTCCTTCAAAATGGACTGGTTGGATCTCCTTGCAGTCCAAGGGACTCTCAAGAGTCTTCTCCCACACAGTTCAAAAGCATCAATTCTTCAGTGCTCAGCTTTCTTCACAGTCCAACTCTCACATCCATACATGACCAGTGGAAAAACCATAGCCTTGACTAGATGGACCTTTGTTGGCAAAGTTATGTCTCTGCTTTCAATATGCTATCTAGGTTAGTCATAACTTTCCTTCCAAGGAGTAAGCGTCTTTTCATTTCATGGCTGCAGTCACCATCTGCAGTGATTTTAGAGTCCAATAAAATAAAGTCTGACACTGTTTCCACTGTTTCCCCATCTATTTCCCATGAAGTGATGGAAACAGATGCCATGATCTTCCCTTTTGAATGTTGAGTTTTAAGCCAACTTTTTCACTCTCCTCTTTCACCTTCATCAAGAGGCTTTTAGTTCCTCTTCACTTTCTGCCATAAGGGCGGTGTCATCTGCATATCTGAGGTTATTGATATTTCTCCCAGAAATCTTGATTCCAGCTTGTGCTTCTTCCAGTCCAAGGTTTCTCATGATGTACTCTGCATAGAAGTTAAATAAGCAGGGTGACAATATACAGCCTTGACGAACTCCTTTTCCTATTTGGAACCAGTCTGTTGTTCCATGTCTGGTTCTAACAGTTGCTTCCTGACCTGCATACAAATTTCTCAAGAGGCAGGTCAGGTGGTCTGGTATTCCCATCTCTTTCAGAATTTTCCACAGTTTATTGTGATCCACACAGTCAAAGGCTTTGGCATAGTCAATAAAGCAGAAATAGATGTTTTGCTGGAACTCTCTTGCTTTTTCAATGATCCAGCGGATGTTAGCAATTTGGTCTCTGGCTCTTCTGCCTTTTCTCAAACCAGCTTGGACATCTGGAAGTTCATGGTTCATGTATTGCTGAAGCCTGGCTTGGAGAATTTTGAACATTACTTTACTAGTGTGTGAGATGAGTGCAATTGTGGGGTAGTTTGAGCATTCTTTGGCATTGTCTTTCTTTGGGATTGGAATGAAAACTGACCTTTTCCAGTCCTGTGGCCACTGCTGAGTTTTCCAAATTTACTGCCATACTGAGTGCAGCACTTTCACAGCATTATCTTTCAGGATTTGAAATAGCTCAACCGGAATTCCATCACCTCCACTAGTTTTGTTCATAGTGATGCTTTCTAAGGCGCACTTGACTTCACATTCCAGGATGTCTGGCTCTAGGTGAGTGATCACACCATCATGATTATCTTGGTGTTCAAGATCTTTTTTGTACAGTTCTTCTGTGTATTCTTGCCACCTCTTCTTAATATCTTCTGCTTCTGCTAGGTCCGTGCCGTTTCTGTCTTTTATTGAGCCCATCTTTGCATGAAATGTTCCCTTGGTATCTCTAGTTTTCTTGAAGAGGTCTCTAGTCTTTCCCATTCTGTTGTTTTCCTCTATTTCTTTGCATTCATTGCTGAGGAAGGCTTTCTTATCTCTTCTTGCTATTCTTTGGAACTCTGCATTCAGATGCTTATATCTTTCCCTTTCTCCTTTGCTTTTCACAGCTATTTGTAAGGCCTCCCCAAACAGCCATTTTGCTTTTTTGCATTTCTTTTCCATGGGGTGGTCTTGATCCCTGTCTCCTGTACAATGTCACGAACCTCAGTCCATAGTTCATCAGGCACTCTATCTATTTGATCTAGGCCTTTAAATCTATTTCTCACTTCCACTGTATAATCATAAGGGATTTGATTTAGGTCATACCTGAATGGTCTAGTGGTTTTCCCTACTTTCATCAATTTCAGTCTGAATTTGTCAATAAGGAGTTCATGATCTGAGCCACAGTAAGCTTCTGGTCTTGTTTTTGTTGACTGTATAGAGCTTCTCCATCTTTGGCTGCAAAGAATATAATCAATCTGATTTTGGTGTTGACCATCTGGTGATGTCCATGTGTAGAGTCTTCTCTTGTGTTGTTGGAAGAGGGTGTTTGCTATGACCAGTGCATTCTCTTGGCAAAACTGTTAGCCTTTGCCCTGCTTCATTCCGTATTCCAAGGCCAAATTTTCTTGTTACTCCAGGTGTTTCTTGACTTCCTACTTTTGCATTCCAGACCCCTATAATGAAAAGGACATCTTTTTAGCTCTTTAGGTTACTTAGAACAATTTGATCCACATCTTAACTCATTTTATTTGCTTTTTGATTTTTTAGCATGAACACATGACTATATGATAGTCATAACTTCAGGTTCAGTGGAACTCTTACCATGCCCACCCTCCCCCACCAAGTGAAAGAAGCCCTCAGTCAGGAACAAGTAGTTCCAATTTGGTATGGCCTAAATTATCAGGACAGAATGCATACGTTTTGCCAGAATTGTGGAAATGACATGATGTTTGTACCCTTTGCTTGCTCAACCCATGTAAATATATATTTGGATGCAGCTACATATATAGCTTATTGATACAATGTGAGTATTACCTCTAAAGAGGACAGCATCTGAAATTTCAGAAGGTGGACCAAGTGCTTTAAGCTTTTTTTTTTTTTTAATGAACATTCCACCATTCGGTTAGTCAACCTATTTTCAGTGATATAGTAGCTGAGAAGACAAGTGGTCCCTATGACCATGAACCTATAGTCCCATCTCTTTTACCAGAAAACCACTCTTGAGCTGCAACTATTCCATTCAATATTCCATGCTGTTGTATTGGACAGCTCCTAAACCTTCAGATGTTTGTAGTTGCAGATCAACTGCAAACAGGATAGACAAATCCACATCAGGAGTAGATGTCAATTTTAATAAGAAAAAAGTACTGGTCCTGCAAAATGTCTGGCTGGATTCTTAAGCAGATGGTGAAATAATATGGGCTCAGTTTTGATCTCTGCTATTGGCATATAGGATGATCAGCAAGGACAATAGCAGAAATAGCCTTAGTGAAAAGATTATCTTTGAGGCCAGTGTGCCAGGTTGAGAAACACAGCATTAGAGAGACAATTTGCCTTATGAATTCATAATTATCTCTAGGTGAGAAATTCCATTCGTAGATAATCACAACATATTTAGAAGTTCATGAGGACTAAGTAGTTCATGTACATTAAGTTTTGTCTCCACCTGTATTAAATAGAATATTACCATTTCAAATGGAGAACCTAAGTGAGTTTTCTCTACAATAGGAAAGGATTATATTTGATGTGAAGGGTGTGCTTTTAGAGTATATGAAAATGTTTCTTTCTCACAAGGACTAAAGAAAAAGTGTTCAACTCTTCCCTAAGAGTTCTATAAGAGAATATAAAAGAAATCCATACTTTCTTTTAGTAGGTTAGTAGCTTCATAGAAGCTGGACATGGTGCATTATAATAGAAGGTTATTCTTCTTCTAGACATTTAGAAATCATTAACCTTTAGGATATATAGAATGCTCGGAGACTGATCAAAGCAAACAAACTCACGTAAGTTAAGTATGTTCATGGACAAATGATATAAAAAGGAAGTAGTTCCAAATAGGAAGGAAATGAAACATATCTTGCAATAAATTATGCCCTTCATGTCAATAAAATACCTTCACATGTTGACAATGGGTGCTTTTGACTGATGGATTCTACTGTGGTTTACGTGTCTTCCAATCAATCAGCTAATATTCATCAGCTATGAGCAGAATTGGAGTTTCTGCACTCTATTGACTCTTCTTTTCCAAGTATAGTGGTTTATTTGTATCATTGAAGACTGCATTTCTTTGAAAGACAATTTGCTGAGAGTGAGAAAAAATTATAGGTTGTGTTTATGTCTCCTCATCTATCTCAAAATCTGGAGAAGGCAATGACACCCCACTCCAGTACTCTTGCCTGGAAAATCCCATGGACAGAGGAGCCTGGTAGGCTGCAGTCCATGGGGTCTCTAAGAGTCGGACACAACTGAGCGACTTCAATTTCACTTGTCACTTTCATGCATTGGAGAAGGAAATGGCAACCCACTGCGGTGTTCTTGCCTGGAGAATCCCAGGGATGGGGGAGCCAGGTGGGCTGCTGTCTATGGGGTCGCACAGAGTCAGACACGACTGAAGTGACTTAGCAGCAGCATCAGCAGCAGTAGATCAGTGAAAGGAAAAGTATTGGGGCAGTACTGAAAAAAGAAAAAAAACTGAGTTCAATAATTAAATAATTTGATGTATTTGGAAAGAGCCACTATCATATGCTCTTCTCAGAGACCCATGCTGTTGTTAATGCAATTAGAGACTAGAACTACTATAGTGAGAAAGGTATTTAACACTTTAAAATCCAATTGTTCCCAGGACTTCCCTGGTGGTCCAATAATTAAGACTTCACCTTCCAGTGCAGGGGGTCTGGGTTTGATTTCTGGTTGGGGAGCTGAGATCCCACATGCCTTGTGGCTAAAAAACCAAAACATGAAACAGAAGCAATGTTGTAACAAATTCAATAAAGACTTAAAAAAAATAAAAAAATAAAACTTTAAATAAATAAATAAAATCCAATTGTTCTCAAACACCTCTGACTATATTCCAGACATTTTTATATTCCTGTATATGTGATAACAAGTATTTACAGTAAGTCCCCTGCATACAAATGAGTTCCATTTGGAGAGCATGCTTGTCAGCTCATTTTTTTCATGAGTCCAACAAAGTTAGCCTAGGTACCCAACTAACACAATCAGCTATATAGTACTGTACTGTAATAGGTTTATAATACTTTTCACACAAATAATCCATAAAAAACAGGCACAAAAAATAAAGAAAACATTCTTAACCCTACAGTGTGGTACCTTCAGAAGAACAGTAGTACAGTACAACAGCTGGCATCCAGAGGCTGGCGTCCAGTGAACAGGCAAGAAGAGTTACTGACTAGAGGAGAGAGAGATGGGAGATGGTAGAGCTGAAGGATCATCGGCAATAGGAAGGAAGGCAAGCTGAAATTTCAGACATTCTTGACATTGATGTCACAGGTTCTGGTTCCTTGCAGGAACGAAGTGTATGTTTGTATCTTTAAAAGTTCACAACTTGAAGGTTCCTATGTAAGGGAATTACTGTATTTTCTTATGAGCTTTCCTCATCTTTCACTGCTCTCTGAAGTCCTCTCCAGCTGTACTTCTCATTGTTTTCTAAAGGTAGTACAGTCTTAGGTTGGATCCTGCATCATTTTGAATGATAAATATGTGAACTGTTGAGAGAGAAAGTATATCCCAGTAGCAGAAAAGAAACCAGAAGAAATTGGCTTGAGAAAACTTCAGGGCTTCATTCCTTTCTAGGTTCCTGGTCTACAGCAATAGATGATGCAGGATTTGTTTACCACAGGCTTCCTTCTGTATGGGAAGATCTCGATTCCCTTGTAATGAATGAGATATAGCACAGATCTCTGTGAACTTGTGGTGTAACCCCATTCCCAATGTGTCCTAGAGAGGATGCTTATGTAAATCTTGAAGGTAACAAAGTGTAGACTAGAAAATTAATTATGGAAAAGCAAATATTTCAGAAACAAAGGGAAATATATATGTTGGATTATGACACTGAGGACTTCTGTTATTATTACTGATGTTATAGTGAAGAAGAAATCACTGTAGCAACATAAACACAAATGTAAACTGTTAGTAAGCCATTAATAATACTTCAAGCCACTACCATTTAAGGATGAGAAGGTGAACAACAGGAGTAAGATTGGGTGGCTTAAAGAGACTTATTAAAACTTCATATCTAAGGGAATGGTGGGACTTCTGAGGAATTGAAGTGTGGTATATGAGGGAGAATAGAATGTGCCTTCCGGCAAGCATAACCAGATGTATCTCTGCAATAATAGGCAGTCAGGGACAGGGCATTCCTGCCAAGAAACAGGAACATATTTTCAGTTTCAAAATATCAATATTAGTTCAGGAATTGCAAGCTCATTGGTAGAGATAAAGTGAAGAGTTTGAGGGAAGAAGACAGAGCAAAATTAATTTATATAGAGCTTTAAAATTGTGGCTGCCCAATTACAACTATATAGATAGCATGTTTTGAAATATTCCTTATGAACAAGATAGGTAATGTTTATTTAGACTTGTGTGGCACACTGGTTTGTTTCAAAATACTCTCCAGGTAATTCTATTATTCATCAAGTAATGACAATGACAATGACAAAACTGGAAAGGAACCATATCTAAAAAGCCTTATGTGTTAAATTCAGAGTTTTGAATGTAAAAGCTTTAGGGAAAACTTGAAAAGCTTTAGTTGGGTAAATTCTTATTTTTGTGTGAAGATTCAGTTGTAACAACTTTAGCCCATATACAAGAAGATAGCAGGAGAAATGACTAAGGCCCCATGCCCCATAGTTGGGAAGACATAAGAAGAGGGAATGTAAGAGGAAATTAACAGCCAAGGTGGATTTATCAAGAGCCACTAGAGCTTCACAAAGTGATTAGTGAGTAGTTCTTAATTCAGAGTATATAAAAATAGTCATTGCACAATTAAAATGTCCTGGAATCTTACAGCTCATAAAAAAGAAATTTTATGGAGTTTTCAAATTTTATAGTAATTTGAGAATTTTGCTTTCAAGACCAGATTTAGAGTCATGTATGGACGTGAGAATTGGACTGTAAAAAAAGCCAAGCACTGAAGAAGTGATGCTTTTGAACTGTGGTGTTGGAGAAGACTCTTGAGAGTCCCTTGGACTTCAAGGAGATCCAACCAGTTCATCCTAAAGGAGATCAGTCCTGGGTGTTCATTGGTAGGACTGTTGTTGAAGTTGAAACTCCAATACTTTGGCCACCTGATGCTAAGAGCTGACTCATTTGAAAAGACCTTGATGCTGGGAAAGATTGAGGGCAGGAGGAGAAGAGGATGACAGAGCATGAGATGGTTGGTTGGCATCACCAACTCAATGGACATGGGTTTGGTTAAACTCTGGGAGTTGGTGATTGACAGGGAGGCCTGGTGTGCTGCAGTCCATGGGTTTGCAAAGAGTCCGACATGACTGAGCAACTGAACTGAACTGAACTTAGAGTCACAGCAAAACTGAGTTGGGGAAGTTCAGAGATTTCTTATACTCCCTGATCCACACATCCATAACATCCCCATTCTCAATATCCCCCAACAGAGTGGTGCATTTGTTACAAGTGATGAACCTATATTGACACATTATTACCATCCAAGTCCACAGTTTACATTAGGAATTACTCTTGGATTTGTACATTTTGTGGCTGGACAAATGGATAATGACATGTATCAGACATTATCATGTCATACAGAGTAGTTTTACTAACCTAAAAATTCAATGTGTTCTTCCTATTTATTTCTCCCTTTCCCCTAACCCTGTCAATCACTGATCTTTTTATTGTCTTCACAGTTTGCTTTTTCCAAGATGTCATATATTTGGAGTCATACAGTATGTAACCTCTTCAGTTTGGCTTCTTTCACTTAATTACGTGAGTTAAAGTTTCCTCTGTATCGTTCATGGCTTGGTAGTTTGTTTCTTCTTGGCACTGAATAGTATTCAATTGTCTGGATATATCACAGTTTATTTATTCATCTACAAAAGGGTATTTTGTTTTCAAGTTTTGACAATTATGACAATTATCAATAAAGTTGCTATAAACACCTGTGTGCAGTGCTTGTGGACCTAAGTTTTTAACTTATTATAGTAAAATGGCAACCCACTCCAGTGTTCTTGCCTGGAGAATCCCGGGGATGGGGAAGCCTGGTGGGCTGCTGTGTATGGGATCACACAGTCAGACATGACTGAAGTGACTTAGCAGCAGTAAAATCAAAAACTCTGAATGTTAGATCTTATGGTAAGTTTATGTATAATTTTGTAAGAAACCACTAGATTGTCTTCAAAAGTGACGGGATCGTTCTGCACACCCATCAACAATGGATGGCAATTCTGTTGTTTCATGTCCTTATCAGCATTTGGTTTCAGTGTTCTGAATTTTAGCCATTCTGACGTATAATGATACCCTTTTTATGTTTTAATGCCCTCATGATATATGATATCAAGCTTCTTCTTATATGTGTATTTGCCATCCATATATCTTCTTTGCTGCAATATTGGTTAAGTTTCTCATCCCCTTTTTTAAATTAATAATCAGTTTGCTTATTTTCTTATTGTCAAGTTGAAGAGTTCTTTGTATATTTTGAGTAACAGTCCTTTACCAGATATATTTTTGCATGTTTTTCTAATTTGTGACTTGACTTCTCACTCCCTTGACTATGTTGTACAAATAAATTTTTAAAAATATTTAATGGGCTCAAATTTATCCATTCTTTCTTTCATGAATCATGTCTTTGGTGTTTTATTTTAAAAGTCATCACCATACTCAAAGTCATCTAGATATTCTCTTATGTTATCTTCTAGGAGTTTTAAAGTATATATTTTACATTTAGGTCTGTGATCCATTTTGAATTAATTTTTGTGAAGTAGATAAGTCTCTGTCTATGCTATTGCTTCTTATTTCTGTTATTTCTACATGATGTCCTGTGTTCAGAGACCATTTCCTGAAAAGACATCTTTTGTCTATTGTATAGTCTTTGTTCCTTTGTCAAAGATAAATTGATTACCTGTATGTGAGTCTATTTCTGCCTCTCTATTCTGTTACACTGATCTATATTTATCCCTTCACCAACATTACAGATTCTTGATTACTGTGGTTTTATAGTATTTTGTGAAGTCAGGTAGTGACAGTTACTCAACTTTGTTCTTCCTTTCAATATTATTGACAATTCTGAGTCTTCTTCCTCTCCATATATCATAGATCACAGCAAGTTATTACGTGTATATTGATCTCAAAATAAATTGCTGGGATTTGTTTGATACTGCAATGAATATATAGACCAATTTAGGAAAAATGTGTATCTTGGCAATATTGAGATATTCTCAGTTCAGTCAGTCAGTCGTGTCCAACTCTTTGCAAACCCATGGACTACAGCATGCCAAGCCTCCCTGTCCATCACCAACTCCCAGAACTTACTCAAATTCATATCCATTGAGTCAGTGATTGCATCTCATCTTCTGTCGTCCCCTTCTCCCCCTGCCTTCAATCTTTCCCAGCATCAGAGTCTTTTCAAATGAGTCAGTTCTTCACAGTAGGTGGCCAAAGCATTGAAGCTTCAGTTTAGCACCAGGTCTTCCTATGAATATATAGGACCGATTTCCTTTAGGATGGACTGGTTGGATCTCCTTGCAGTCCAAGGGACTCTCAAGAGTCTTCTCCAACCCACAGTTCAAAAGCATCAATTCTTCGGTGCTCAGCTTTATAGTCCAAACCTCACATCTATATATGACTACTGGAAAAATCCCAACTTTGACTAGACAGACCTTTGTTGGCAGAGTAATGTCCCTGCTTTTTAATATGCTGTCTAGGTTGGTCATAACTTTTCTTTCAAGGAGTAAATGTCTTTTAATTTAATGGCTGCAGTCACCATCTGCAGTGATTTTGGAGCTCAAAAAATGAAGTCTGTCCCTGTTTCCACAGTTTCCCCATCTATTTGCCATGAAATGTTGGGACTGGATGCCATGATCTTTGTTTTCTGAAGTATGAGCTTTAAGCCAAATTTCTCACTCTCCTCTTTCACTTTCATCAAGAGGCTCTTTAGTTCTTCACTTTCTGCCATAAGGTGGTGTCATCTGCATATCTGAGGTTATTGATATTTCTCCTGGCAATCTTGATTCCAGCTTGTGCTTCATCCAGCCCAGTATTTCTCATGATGTACTCTGCTTATAAGTCAAATAAGCAGGGTGACAATATACAGCCTTGACGTGCTCCTTTTCCTATTTGGAACCAGTCTGTTGTTCCATGTTCAGTTCTAACTGTTGTTTCCTGACCTGTATACAGATTTCTCAAGAGGCAGGTCAGGTTGTCTGGTATTCCCATCTCTTTCAGATTTTTCCACAGTTTATTGTGATCCACACAGTCAAGGCTTTGGCATAGTCAATAAGGCAGATGTAGATGTTTTTCTGGAACTCTCTTGCTTTTTTGATGATCCAACAAATGTTGGCCATTTGATCTCTGTTTCCTCTGCCTTTTCTATATCCAGCTTAAATGTCTGGAAGTTCATGGTTCACATATGGTGCAAGGATGGCTTGGAGAATTTTGAGCATTACTTTACTGTCATGTGAGGTGAGTACACTTGTGCACTAGTTTGAGCATTCTTTAGCATTGTCTTTCTTTGGGATTAGAATGAAAGCGGATTTTTTTTCCAGTCCTGTGGCCACTGCTGAGTTTTCCAAATTTGTTGGCATATTGAGTTCAGCACATTCACAGCATCATCTTTTAGAATTTGAAATAGCTCAACTGGAATTCCATCATCTCCTCTAGCTTTGTTCATAGTGATGCTTCCTAAGGTCCACTTGACTTTGCAGTACAGGATATGGCTCTAGGTGAGTGATCACAGCATCATGATTTTCTGGGTCATAAAGATCTTCTTTGTATAGTTCTTCTGTGTATTCTTACCACCTCTTCTTAATATCTTCCACTTCTGTTAGATCCATACCATTTCTGTCCTTTATTATGCCCATATTTGTATGAAATATTCCCTTGGTATCTCTAATTTTCTTGAAGAAATATTCTATCTAGGAAAATAAAATGCTTCTTCATTTATATAGTTCTTATATTTCATTCATCAAATATTTATAATTTTCTCATATAGACAATTTAATTTAATTTGAGAATTTTGCATGACAATACCAATAACAAATTGTCACACTGGAAGAAATATTTATTAAAAATCAATCATATTAAAGGATGAAAGGATGCATAGGAAATGGAAACAGAATAAAATATTTTTATTCTAGCTGTAGAAAATTATATTGCCAGATCTTTGTCATATAAAGTACAAAGAATGAAAATCTAAAAATTTACCATGGAGTTGTGTAAGAGGGTTAATATATATATAGATATTAATATATTATATATGTAAGTATATATATGCTATGGGCTTCCCTGTTGGCTTATTGGTAAAGAATTCACCTGCAAGGCAGCAGACACAGCAGATGCAGTTTTGATGCCTGAGTTTGGAAGATCCCCTGGAAAAGGATATGGCAACCCACTCGAGTATTCTTACTGGGAAAATCCCATGGACAGAGAAATTTGGTGGGCTACAGTCCATGTGATCACAAACAGACATGAGTGAGGTACTGAGAACAAGCACATAAAAAAAATGCTATGTATTATCTTTTTGTACATCGCAAAAACAATATTTTATTTGCCAATTTTTAAATATTGTATTCTGATTTATTATTTACAAGTAAAATAATCTCCTTATATGACTACTTTTTTTTTTTTTTAATGAAAGAGAGCTCCTAAAATGGTACAGGCTTAGGCTTAGCAAGACTTGGATTTGCTCTGATGAAAAGGTAGAATCTACGAAGCCAACTGATTGTGTATGGAAGTGTCACCCAAAGTTCAGTGAAATGAAATAATGATTCAGTCTATGATACATGTGTCTGTTTGGATACTCTATACTCCATTTTAAACTAACTATTACATAGTTAACTATCAGATCAGATCAGTCGCTCAGTCGTGTCCGACTCTTCGCAACCCCATGAATCGCAGCACGCCAGGCCTCCCTGTCCCTCACCAACTCCCGGAGTTCACTCAGACTCACGTCCATCGAGTCAGTGATGCCATCCAGCCATCTCATCCTCTGTCATCCCCTTCTCCTCCTGCTCCCAATCCCTCCCAGCATCAGAGTCTTTTCCAATGAGTCAACTCTTCGCATGAGGTGGCCAAAGTACTGGAGTTTCAGCTTTAGCATCATTCCTTCCAAAGAAATCCCAAGGCTGATCTCCTTCAGAATGGACTGGTTGGATCTCCTTGCAGTCCAAAGCACTCTCAAGAGTCTTCTCCAACACCACAGTTCAAAAGCATCAATTCTTCAGTGCTCAGCCTTCTTCACAGTCCAATTCTCACATCCATACATGACCACAGGAAAAACCATAGCCTTGACTAGACAAACATTTGTTGGCAAAGTAATGTCTCTGCTTTTGAATATGCTATCTAGGTTGGTCATAGCTTTTCTCCCAAGGAGCAAGCGCCTTTTAATTTCATGGCTGCAGTCACCATCTGCAGTGATTTTGGAGCCCAGAAAAATAAAGGCTGACACTGTTTCCACTGTTTCCCCATCTATTTCCCATGAAGTGATGGAAACAGATGCCATGATCTTCGTTTTCTGAATGTTGAGCTATAAGCCAACTTTTTCACTCTCCACTTTCACTTTCATCAAGAGGCTTTTTCGTTCCTCTTCACTTTCTGCCATAAGGGTGGTGTCATCTGCATATCTGAGATTATTGATATTTCTCCCGGCAATCTTGATTCCAGCTTGTGTTTCTTCCAGTCCAGCTTTTCTCATGATGTACTCTGCATATAAGTTAAATAGCGCAGGCAGCTGCGACGGGCGCGCCATAGCACAGGCGGCTGTGGCAGGCGCGGCTGAGAGGAGCCACCCCATGTCCGAGGTCAGGGACAGAAGCCGGGAGGACCCCATGCCCGAAGGGCGGCAGCCAAGATGAGTTACCCCACATCCGAGGTCAGGGGCAGCGGCCGAGAGTCCCAGACTGCAATGGCACAGGAACAGCCGAGAGGATCTACCCCGCGTCCGAGGTCAAGGGGGGCGGCCGAGAAGAGATACCCAGCGTCCGAGGCCAGGGGCGGTGGCTGGAAGGAGCTACCCCAGCCCGAGGCCAGGGGTGGCAACTAGAGGAGTTACTCAGAGCCGTGGCTGCACTGGCGCAGGAGGGCCTAGAGGAGCTATCCCACAATGAAGGTCAGGAAGGGCAGCGGTGAGGAGATACCCCTCGTCCAAGGTAAGGAGCAAAGGCTGCGCTTTGCTGGAGCAGCCGTGAAGAGATACCCCAGGCCCAAGGTAAGAGAAACCCAAGTAAGACGGTAGGTGTTGCAAGAGGGCATCAGAAGGCAAACACACTGAAACCATACTCACAGAAAACTATTCAGTCTAATCACACTAGGACCACAGCCTTGTCTAACTCAATGAAACTAAACTAAACTTTCAGTATCCTATCATTTTGCCTTTTCATACTGTTCTCAAGGCAAGAAACCCCATGAACAGTATGAAAAGGCAAAATGATAGGATACTGAAAGAGAAACTCCCCAGGTCAGTAGGTGCCCGATATGCTACTGGAGATCAGTGGAGAAATAACTCCAGAAAGAATGAAGGGATGGAGCCAAAGCAAAAACAACACCCAGCTGTGGATGTGACTGGTGATAGAAGCAAGGTCCGATGCTGTAAAGAGCAATATTGCATAGGATCCTGGAATGTCAGGTCCATGAATCAAGGCAAATTGGAAGTGGTCAAACAAGAGATGGCAAGAGTGAATGTCGACATTCTAGGAATCAGTGAACTGAAATGGACTGGAATGGGTGAATTTAACTCAGATGACCATTATATCTACTACTGCGGGAAGGAATACTATATATAGGATATCCTAAAAATACTACAAAAAAAAAAAAAGTATTAACTCAATGAATTCAGCAAAGTTGCAAGATACACAATTCATGTACAAAAATCATGTTGCATTTCTATATACTAAGAGTGAACTATCTGAAAGAGAAATTAAGAAAACAATCTCATTTAAGATTACATCAATAAGAATGAAATACCTAGGAATAAACCCACCTAAGGAGGTAAAAGATGTGTATTCAGAACACTAAAAGTCACTGCTGAAAGAAATTGAAGATGACACTAACAATGGAAACATATACTATTCTCATGGATTCGAAGAGTTAAGATTGTTATAATGACCATAATGCCCAAGGCAAACTATGGATTCAATATAATCTCTCTCAAATTATGGAGGACGTTTTTCATGGAACTAGAAGAAATAATTTTGAAATTTGTATGGAAACAGAAAAGATATCAATTCACCAAAACAATCTTGAGAAAAGACAGAGATATTATGTGGCCTAATTTTAAACTATATTACAAAGCTATGGTAATGAAAAGAAAGGGGCCTGACAGGCTATAGTCCATGGAGTCACAGGAGTCAGACACAACTTAGCAACTAAAACACCACCAGCACTGGCACAAAAGTGGACAAAGAGGTCAATGGAAGAGAATAGAGATCCTAGAAATGAACCAACACTTACAGAATCAATAAATCTACAACAAAAGGAGTAGGGATATACAGTGGAAAAAAACAATATTTTCAATACATTAATAGGGAAAACTGAACAGCTACATGCAAAAAAAATCAGACTAGACTACTTTTCACAAAAAAATACACTTGAAATGGATTAAAGACTTAAATATAGGACCTGAAACCATAACACTTTAGAAAAAAACTTAGGCAATACACCTTTTGACATAGGTCTTAGCAATACTGTTTTTGACTATGTCTCCTAAGGCAAGGGAACCAAATGCAAAAATGAACAAATGGGACTATACTAAGCTAGAAATATTTTGCACATTAAAGAAAAACACCAAAAAAATAAATAAATAAAAAGAGAGAGAGAAAATATTGCCCACTGAATTGGATAAGACTTTTCCAAAAGATTCCAGGGAGATCTGGGAGAGGATTTTTGCATATATTTAATAAGGAGTTAATATAAAAAATATACAAAGAACTCACACAACTCAACATCAAAAAAATGAACAACCCATTTGAGGAAGGAGCAGAGGTCCTGAATATGCAATTTTTTTCAAAGGAGATACACAAATGGCCAACAGACCCATGAACAGATGTTCAGTATCACTAATACTCACTAATGCAAATGAAAACCATGATGAGATATCAATTCACACCTGTCAGAATGACTATAATAAAAGAAAAAATACAGTAAGTAACAAGTGTCAACAAGGATGTGGAGAAAAGGGAACCCTCTTTCATTGTTGGTAGGATTAAGTTAATGCAGTCATTTTGAAAAATAGTATAAAGATTTCTCAAAAAATTAAAAATAGTACTGCCATACTATCCAATTATTCCAATCCTAGGTTATTTATCCAAAGAAAACAAAAACCATAATTTTAAAAGCTGTATACAACCTTCTGTTTGTTGCAGCATTATTTATTATAGCCAAGGTATATTAGTTTGGAAGCAAGCTAAGTGTCTATCAACAGGTGGGTGGAAAAAGAAGATGCATATATATATATATATATATATATATATACACTCAGTCGTGTCTGACTCTTTGCAACCCCATGAATCGCAGCACACCAGGCCTCCCTGTCCATCACCAACTCCCAGAGTTCACTCAAATGCATGTCCATTGAGTCGGTGATGCCATCCAGCCATCTCATTCTCTGTTGTCCCCTTCTCCTCCTGCCCCCAATCCCTCCCAGCATCAGTGTCTTTTCCAATGAGTCAACTCTTCGCATGAGGTGGCCAAAGTATTGGAGTTTCAGCTTCAGCATCAGTCCTTCCAATGAACACCCAGGACTGATCTCCTTTAGAATGGACTGGTTGGATCTCCTTGCAATCCAAGGGACTTTCAAGAGTCTTGTCCAACACCACAGTTTACACACACACACACACACACACATAGTCATTATGGGCTTCCCTCGTAACTCAGTTGATATAGAATCAGCTTGCAATGCAGGAGACTCCGGTTTGATTCCTTGGTCGGGAAGATCCGCTGAAGAAGGGATAGGCTACCCACTCCAGTATTCTTGGGCTTCCCTTGTGGCTCAGCTGGTAAAAAATCCACCTGCTATGTGGGAGACCTGGGTATATATACATATATATATATATACCTGTATATATGTACATATATATATATATAGTCATTATGCTGCATTCCTTAAAATTATAAAGCACTGTATGTCAGTTATATCACAACTGGAAAGAAAAAAGATAATTTTAATAATGCATGAGTGTAGGGGTACTAGAGTTATTTTCAAATAATGGTTAAAAAACAAATCATTTTGTAAAGTTTTTGTCCATAACTTATCATTCTTTTATTTATTCATTTACCAAAATTCACTAGTTATTCATTACTGGAATTAAAGGAGAAAATGAAAAGATTTAATAGCCGCTGTGGGTTTTAAATGCTTTATTTTCTCTGAATAATTTATACAACAATATAGCTGAATTTTTTCTCAGCTCTTTGAAAGGCCTCCTCAGACAATCATTTACCTTTTTGCATTTCTTTTACTAGCGGATGGTCTTGACCACTGCCTCCTGTACAATGTCAGGAACTTCCATCCATAGTTCTTCAGGCATCTGTCTATCAAATCTAATCCCTTTAATCTATTTGTCAAGGGATTACCCATTTGAATGCAGAGATATACCCATATGAAAGCAGAGTTCCAAAGAATAGCAAAGAGAGATAAGAAAGCCTTCCTCAGTGATCAAAGCAAAGAAATAGAAGAAATAATAGAATGGGAAAGATTAGAGATCTCTTCAAGAAAATCAGAGATACCAAGGGAATGTTTCATGCAAAGATGGGCACAATAAAGGACAGAAACAGTATGTACCTAAGAGAAGCATACGATATTAAGAAGAGGTGGCAAGAATACAGAGAACTATACAAAAAGGATGTTCATGACCAAGATAACTATGATGGTGTGATCACTCACCTTGAGCCAGACATCCTGGAATGGAAGTCAAGTGGTCCTCAGAAAGCATCACTACAAAGCTAGGGGAGGTGATGGAATTCCAGTTGAGCTATTTCAAATCCTACAAGATGATGCTGTGAAAGTGTTTCACTCAATATACCAGCAAATTTGGAAAACTCAGCAGTGGCCACAGGACTGGAAAAAGTTAGTTTTCATTTTAATATCAAAGATAATGGCAAAGAATGTTCAAAGTGAAAGTGAAAGTCACTCAGTTGTGTCCAACTCTTTGTAACCCCATGGACTATACAGTCCATGGAATTCTCTAGGCCAGAACACTGGAGTGGGTAGCTGTTACTTTCTCCAAGGGATCTTCCCAATCCAGGGATTGAACTACCTCACGATTGCACTCATCTCACACGCTAGCACAGTAATGCTCAAAATTCTCTAAGCCAGGCTTCAACAGAACGTGAACCATGGGCTTCCAGATGTTCAAGCTGAATTTAGAAAAGACAGAGGAACCAGACATCAAATTGCCATTATCCATTGGATCATCAAAAAAGCAAGGGAATTCCAGAAAAACATCTGCTGCTGCTGCTAAGTCACTTCACTCGTGTCCAACTTTATGTGACCCCATAGATGGCAGTCCACCAGGCTCCTCCATCCCTGGGATTCTCCAGGCAAGAACACTGGAGTGGGTTGCCATTCCCTTCTCCAATGCATGAAAGTGAAACGTGAAAGGGAAGTCGCTCAGTCGTGTCTGACTCTTCGCGACCCCATGGACTGTAGCCTACTAGGCTCCTCCGTCCACGAGATTTTCCAGGCAAGAGTACTGGAGTGGGGTGCCAACTTCTGCTTTATTGACTATGCCAAAGCCTTTGACTGTGTGGATCATAACAAACTGTGGCAAATTCTTCAACAGATGGGAATACCAGACAAACTAACCTGCGTCCTGAGAAATCTGTTTGCAGGTCAAGAAGCAACAGTTAGAACTGGACATGGAAAAACAGACTGGTTCCTAATCGGGAAAGGAGCACACCAAGGCTGTATATTGTCACCCTGTTTATTTAACTTATATGCAGAGTACATCATGTGAAATGCTGGTTTGGATGAAGCACAAGCTGGAATCAAGATTGCCGGGAAAAATATCAATAATCTTAGATACCCAGATGACACCACGCTTATAGCAGAAAGCTAAGAAGAGCTAAAGAGCCTCCTGATGAAAGTGAAAGAAGAGAGTGAAAAAGTTGGCTTAAAACTTAACATTCAGAAAACAAAGATCATGGCATCTGGTCCCATCACTTCATGGCAAATAGATGGGAAACAATGGAAACAGGGACAGACTTCATTTTTTTGAGCTCTAAAATCACTGCAGATGGTGACTGAAGCTATGAGATTAAAAGATGCTTGCTTCTTGGAAGAAAAGCTGTGACCAACCTAGACAGCATATTAAAAAGCAGAGACATCATTTTGCCAATAGATGTCCATCTAGTCTAAGCTATGGTTTTTCCAGGAGTCATGTATGGATGTGAGAGTTGAACTATAAAGAAAGCTGAGCACCGAAGAATTGATGCTTTTGAAAACTGTGGTGTTGGAGAAAACTTTTTTTTTTTTTTTTAATTTTATTCCTTTGGATTGCAAGGAGATCCAACCAGTCTCTCCTAAAGGAAAGTGAAAGTGAAGTCGCTCAGTCTTGTCCTACTCTTTGAGACCCCATGGACTGTAGCCTATCAGGCTCCTCCGTCCATGGGATTTTCCAGGCAAGAGTGCTGGAGTGGATTGCCATTTCCTTCTCCAGGGGATCTTCCCGACCCAGGAATCGAACCCAGGTCTCCCACATCGCAGGCAGACGCTTTACCATCTGAGCCACCAGGGAAGCCCATCGTAAAGGAAGTCAGTCCTAAATATGCATTGGAAGGACTGATGCTGGAGCTGAAGCTCCAATACTTTGGCCACATGATGCGAAAAACAGACTTGGTGGAAAAGATTTTGGTTTTGGGAAAAATTGAAGGCAGGAGTAGAAGGGGACGACAGAGGATGAGATGGTTGGATGACATCACTGACTCAAAGGGCATGAATTTGAGCAAGCTCTGGGAGTTGGTGTTGGACAGGGAAGCCTGGTGTGTTGCAGTCCATGGGGTCGCAAAAAGTTGGACACAACTAAGTGACTGAATGATAGCTGATTTTTACCTCAAAATGAGGCTTTCAAATGAACATACTAGCAGTTTAATGTCAGTTCTGAGATCGACCAAAATTGCAAATGGACAAGCCAGAGTCTGAGGTTGTCAGCTCTCCAATACCTTAGGTTTGTTGGGCACCTGTTTGGTTAGACGCATGAACTTTGGAGTCAGATTGACAAAGTTTCATTTTTCAGTGGTATGGCCCACCATATTTGTCATTTAGTGTCTTAAAGTATTGTGTTAACTGTGAAATGGCAGCCATAATAGCATTTCTGTTGTTATCCATGATGAATTTTAATTATATTTTAAGATAAATAATAATTAGAATGTACTTACAATAAAATTTTAACTTGTCCATGGTTACTATCCAAAACTAGTCATTTGTTTGTAAATTTTTAATGCCACAGTTAAAAACTTGCCTATTTCTGAGTCCTACACTTTTCCACTATTCTGCTACCAAGGTAATTTAATCAATGGTCCCATATAAGGGCAGTTTAGAACTATATTGTTACTAATGTTTCATTCTCTTTCTCCTCTTTCTTCTTCGTATTATTGTTATCTATTTATTCTATAAAACTCTTGATAGAAACTTTCCTGATCTTTAAATCCAAAAACTATCTACTTCTATCAGTCACCTTTTAAGGATTTTCTGTCCTAATAAGTATGCAGATTATTTGCATTTCCTTCTTAACACCTTCCTTTTCCTCTCCTAAATTCCAGGCTCCAAGTTGCCATAGGAATCCCCTAGACAGCCATTCAGGTGTGCCCTTGGTTTGAAATACCATTCATGCTTTCTTTTACCAAAATATTGAGTTTTATTGAGGAACCTAAACCTAGTGAATTCTAAAAATAAAATATTTCATTTATTATTTAAATAACACTGCCAAATTGTTTCATGCCTTTCCTATGGCTAGAAGAGTAACTCCATGATATGCATACTGATTCTATAACTCATAATATCTTGTCAGTTTCAAAGTATTCTAGTAAATAAAAATATTTTTAGTCTTGGGACCTTCTTCTTTAACACAACCTAGACTTTGCTGGTTACTAGAAGATATTCACTCAAGAAGACATGGGGCCCAGGTAGTTCTCCAATCCAGCCTGCTGAGGCTGAAAAGACTCAATCTTGTCCTCTTCCTAATATAGCTAGGAAGTTCCTAACACATCAGTAGCCACTAGTATTTGGCAGGAAAGAAACCTTCCTGTGTCTCCTTGTCAAGGAAACTCCACACTGTATGTGTGAATCACTTACTGTACCCACATAATATGATAGGATAAAATATAGTTTCCCAATAAGAGATGGACACATCTCTTTAAAAAGTCTTTCTATCAAATGGCTAAAACTATAATAGGATTTTTATTTTCTTGAGCATGAATAAAATGCATGTGTGGTGCAATTTAGAGTGAAAGTTCCCAGATTTAAATTTTCAATGGTCTTGGTAATTTAAAAATGATGGAGCACTTACATGCATATACTTCAAAACAGAATAATAACTAATTCCTTAAGATTAAAAAAAAGAATTTGAATAAAATTTTAATTTGTCCATGATTATTATTTAAAACTAGTCATTTGTTTCTAAATTTAAAGTCAAATTTAAACACCTGCCTGACTCTGAATCCCACAGTTTTCCATTATTCTGCTACCAAAGTAATTGTATCAATGGTCCATAATAAGGGCAATTTAGAAATGTAAAATAAAGTTTCTTTTCAGAAGGGAAAAAATAAGAAAAAACAGATGCTTCAATCTCAAGCTTGAAATCAGAAGACAGAAAAGTTCAGGTGAAAGATCTTAGCAGATGAAGGGAAAAGGAAAACCAACACAAGAGCCCAAACTCTAATGTCTTTAGCCAAGAATTTTTCTTTCTTATATGTCGTTTCCTAGGAAATATTGAGGCAAAGTTTGCTGCATCCCAAAATCAAAATCCCACTAGCTCAGCATTTCCCAAAATATCCTTCAGTGTAAGCTATCCTTTCAAAATATGTCACATCATAGTACCCAAGCACACCCCACCTTATAAATTTCCAATGAATTGAAAATACAATTTATCATTGATCAACATCAGTTTTGTATTGCATGTGTCCCCTTAGAGGTGGATTTTTTTCCCCAATAAATGCTACTGTATTGTAAATAGTGCTGCAATTGGAAAAGACCCTAATGTTGTGAAAGACTGAAGGCAGGAGGAGAAGGGAACAACAGAGGATGGCATCACCAACTCAGTGGACATGAGTTTGAGCAAGTTCTAGGAGTTGGTGATGGACAGGGAGGCCTGGCATGCTGCAGTCCATAGGGTCACAATGAGTTGAACTCAACTGAGTGACTGAACTGAATACAGCAGGATCCATGGTTTTGTTGAATCCAATCTGTGATTTTTGAAACTTGGAGAGGGAGGGACTGACTGTAAAGTTATATGCAGATCTACTCAGTGGAGGGTCTGAGTATCTAAACCCACATTTTTCAACTGTCAACTGTATAGTGTTTTGAGCTAACATTTGGTAAAGGAAGCTGCATACTTCAACTTACAGTCTTTCAAAATTACTTAATTATGGAATATCTGATTCTTTAAGATGGCTATATTATAGAATTAGTGTATCATGGAACACAATTTGGGAAATACAACATTAGTTTACTTTTTAAATTCTATTTCTAGGTCACCAGAATCAATCTAAAGAATATACATTTTATGGTATGTGAATAGTTCAGGAAAAAAAATGATTGTGGTGCAAGGAATGGAAAAGTAACAGTTTTAATTTTCAGTCTAAGGAGAAAGAAGCTAAAAATTGGAATAATGAGATACAGTGGATAAATTTAGTCTACTGTAATTGGCATTTTAAAGAACTGTTAGCATTTCACGTTTAGCACATGCTCTAAAGTAAATTTGCCTTGTGTGAGATAATTAGAATGTTTTGTATGGTAATATTATTTTCCAGTGGTTCAAATTGTTCAGGGTAATTTATATTTCCCTTTCAAGTCTATTTGTGTAGTTGAATTGCTCACTGGCGGTAGATTGCCCTTTTGCTGCATTTGAAAATGTAAATCACTAATCACAGTTAGACTGTACTTAGTCAACTGTCACCAACATCACTAGTATATAGACAGTTTCTGAATAATAGAACTTTATTTAATACTTTAATATGCTTTCCAGAATCATTAGTTATCTAAGACTGAACTGATAAAAATCAAAGTAAGCTATTGAATAACATTGAATATTTCTTTTAGGGTTCAAAAGTTGTTTTGGTATCATTCAGAGGTTTGGATTTATGCATAAAAATAAATGTTAAGGTTACATTGCCCATGCACGAAGTTCAAGAATAAAACTTGTTTGGCAGACTCAAGCTAGTCATTCAAAAGTATCATTTATTCCCACTATATATATACATATATATTTGTATTTTTATCTTTTATCTTTTATACTGGAGTATTTTTAGGTTAGAATATCCATCTACTTCATGTTCAGTTGTGTCTGACTCTTTGTGACCCTATGCACTGTGCTCACCAGGTTCCTCTGTCCATGGGATTTCCCAGGCAAGAATACTGGAGTGCTTCCCACTATATTTTACACTCTATTTTTTTTTTTCATTTTCTTTACTGGAATATAATTGCTTTACAATGTTGTGTGAGTTTCTTCTGTACAATGAAGTGAATCAGCCACATGCATGCATATATCCCTTTCCTGTTGGACCTCCTTCCCAATCCTCTCCATTCACCTGTCTGGATCATCACAGAACACCAAGCTGAGCTTCCTGTGCTTTATAGCCAGTTCCCACTAGCTCTCTATTTTACACATAGTATTGTGAATGTGTCAATCCCAATCTCCTGATTCATCCCACTCTCCCATTCCCCTAATGATCAATGTTGGTTCTTTTCATCTACTTCTCTATTCCTGTCTTGGAAATAGGTTTATGTCTGCCATTTTTTTCTAGATTCCACATATATGCATTAATATACAATATTTCTTTTTCTTTTTCTGACTTACTTCGTTCTGTATGACAGACTCTAGTTTCATCCATATCTCTACAAATGGCCCTATTACGTTCCTTCTAGTGGCTGAATAATATCCCATTGTATGTATGTAGCACATCTTTATCTATTAATTTGTCATTGGACATTTAGGTTGTTTCTTTACCCTGTCTATTGTAAATAGTGCTGCAATGAACATTGAGGTGCATGCTTCCTTTTGAATTATAGTTTTCTCAAAATATATGCCTAGTGGCAGGATTGCTGGGTCATATGGTAGTTCTAAGTTTAGTTTTTTGAGGAACCTTCATACTGTTCTCCACAATGTCTGTATCAATTTACATTTTCACCAACACTGAAAGATGGTTTCCTTTTCTCCACACCCTCTCCAGAATTTATTATTTGTACATATTTTTGATAATGGCCATTCTGACTGGTGTGAGGTGATACCTCACTGTGTGTTTGATTTGCATATATTTAATAATTAGTGGTCTTGAGCATCTTCTTATGTGTTTCTTGGCCATCTATATGTCTTCTTTGGAGAGACATGTGTATAAGTTTTCCTAGAAAGCCCAGGGACAAACCCACGCACCTATGGTCACCTAGTCTATGATAGACAAAAATATACAATGGAGAAAAGACAGCCTCTTCAATAAGTGGTGTTTTGAAATCTGTATAGCTACAGGTAAAAGAATGAAATTAGAATACTAACACCATATGCAAAAATAAACTCAAATGACTTAAAGACCTTAATGTAAACCCAGACACTATAAAACTTTTAGAGGAAAACATAGGAAAAATACTCTATGACATAAGCCACAGTAAGTTCTTTTTTGACCCACCTCCCAGAGTAATGAAAATTTAATAAATAAATAAATAAGTAAACAAATGGGATCTAATTAAACTTAAAAGGTTTTGCACAGCAGAGAAAACCATAAACAAGATGAAAAGACAAACTTCAGAATGGAGAAAATGTTTGCAAATAAAGCAACAGATAAAGGCTTATTCTCTAAAATATACAAAGAGTCATGGAGCTTAATATTAAAAAAAAATTATTTTTTCAAACATACTCTAAGTTACTCTCCTTAATTATAAGTTCCTCTCATATGACCAATTTCTGATCCATGGGATTTTATGATTAACACAAATTGTCTGTATAATCATTAACTTCACAAATAACCATATTTTTGTGATTTTTTAATAAAAAGAGAAAATAATTCATAATTCATCAATTACATAAAAGTTAAATAAACAATGACAAGAATACTTGTTTTTATTCAGCTGCTAAGTTGTGTCCTACTCTTTGTGACCCCATGGACTATAGCCCGCCAGGCTCATCTGTTCATGGGTTTCTACTGGCAAGACTTTGGAGTGGGTTGCCATTTCCTTCTCCAGGGGATCTTCCTGGATCAGAGATCAAACCCATAGTTTCTGCCTTGGCAAGAGGATTCTTTACCACTGAGCCATCAGAGAAGCACAATAAGAATACTAGATAGTCATAAACATATAGTAATTTGAGGGGAATGACACTATTCAGGTTAAAATTATATTCAATAAAATGAGCATTACTGTTTATTTAATTTTAAATTATTTATTATTTTGCCACATGCCTTAAGTCTGTAGCCAGTTAACCTGGACAATTGTGTACTGTCTTATGGATGGTTACAGAATGTCTATGTGTGAATCATTATGATAGGTTTAACTTAAAGGATCAAAAAACTAATATGAAGAAATAAAAAGGCCATGATTCTACATTGAAAGAAAGTAAACACTAGTGGTAGAATCTGATGTACACAGATATTACCAAAAAGAAAAAGACTGAGGGAGGGGAAATAAATTAATAATGATAATATATATATTATAATAAAATATATATATATATTCTATATGTGTATATTAGGTTTATTCTAGGAAACATACATGTTTTAACTATTTTATACTTTTCACAATACTGTGATTTAGGTAAAATTATTATCTACATTTTTACAAAGGAGTTTAACCACTTGCCTATAGTAAATAAAGCAGCCAGTTTCAAACCCCAAGAAGTAGCTCTTCAGAGCCCATATAACTGACAGTCTTGTTACATGATATCCCCTCTCTTACCCATGGTAGATACTTCCTAGACTCCAAGTTAATGCCTGAAACCATGAATACTGCCAAATTCCAAGTATAATATTTATTTTTTATACTCTGTGTCCTCAGTGAGGACTGTCACTTAACTTTTGTAACTGTTCTATTTTATCATTAAATTTGTTGCTAATTTCTTGGTGTACCTAATTTATAAACTAAACTTTATCATAGGTGTGTATCTATGGGAAAACACATAGTGTATACACAGTTTGGTACTATTCATGGTTTCTGGCACAGCACAGTGAAGTCTACTCAGTGCTCTTTGGTGACCTAAATGTGCATGTATCACTCACTTGTGTCTGACTCTTTGGGACTGCATGGACTACACCCCTCCAGGCTCCTCTGTCCATGGAATTTGCCAGACAATGATATCTGACTCCAGGAGATCTTCCTGACCCAGGGATCAAATGCACATATCCTGCATTTCCTGCATTGGCAAGTGATTCTTTACTACTGAGTTACCTAAATGGAAAAGAAATCTATTTTTTGGATATATGTATATGTGTAACTGATTCACTTTGCTGTACTGCAGAAACTAACACAATATTGTAAAGAAGCTATACCTCAATAAAATTAATAGAAAACTTAAAAAAAAAAGTTATGTGAATATGGTCTCTCTCTTTCTCTCATATCTTACTGTAAAATTTAGTACTTTTTTCATCTTAAAAAAGTACTTACCACTCAGTAAGTGGTGGCCATTATTTTTCCCATTTGAGGTACAGTAGCAAAACTAGCTGGAGAAGGCAATGGCACCCCACTCCAGTACTCTTGCCTGGAAAATCCCATGGACGGAGGAGCCTGGTGGGCTGCAGTCCATGGGATTGCCAAGAGTCGGACACGACTGAGTGACTTCACTTTTACTTTTCACTTGCATGCATTGGAGAAGGAAATGGCAACCCACTCCAGGGTTCTTGCCTGGAGAATCCCAGGGAGGAGAGCCTGGTGGGCTGCCGTCTATGGGGTCACACAGAGTCGGACACAACTGAAGCGACTTAGCAGCAGCAGCAGCAAAACTAGCACAAGTTTTTTCCTCTTTATAATTTCACAGCTTGTCTTAATGCAGGTCTTAGCAACCTCAGCATAGATTTTTTTGGTTTCATATTTAGATAAGAACTTTCACCTTTTCACTTAAAAGAAGCACTTCATAGCTCCTTTTTTTCTTTTTTGGTATAGCTGAATTGTCTGTATCACTATTCTTATGTTTTGCATCACTATTCTTACAAATTACTGAGAAAGCAAAGATTTCTTGAAAGCGTGATACTGTGATACCATGACAGTGAATCTGATAACTGAGAAGACCACTAGTGACAAATGGGATTCCCTTCCAAGGTAGGTTGGAGTGGGATGATATAAGATTTCATCCCACTACTCAGAGTGGCATGAAGTTTAAAACTTATTAATTATTTCTGAAATTTTCCATTTAACATTTTAGGGCCATGGTTGACTGAGGGTAACTGAAACCTTGGAAAGTGAAATCAAGAATAAGGGATGGAAGGATTGCTATATTAAAACTGAAACTTTGAATGGAGAAGGGTTTTTTCTGAAAATACCAACCAGCTGGCTTTAGAGTCTTCTTTAAAGGTATTTACATTGGTGAATTTAGGAAACTCCAGGGACTCTTTTCTAAACTTAAGAACTTTTTTTGACAGAACAAATCTATTTTTAGGGACATTTCATATCCATTTATTTCTTGTTATTCAGTCACTAAACTGTGTCTGATCTTTGTGACCCCATGAACTGCAGCACCCCAGGCTTACCTCTCCTTCACTATTTCCCTGAGTTTGCTCAAACTCATATACATTGAGTCAGTGATGTCATCCAACTATTTCATCCTCTGTTGTCCCCTTCTCCTCTTGCCCTCAATCTTTCCCAGCATCCGGGTCTTTTCCAATGAGTCAGTTCTTCATATTAGGTGGTCAAAGTATTGGAGCTTCAGCACCAGTCCTTCCAATCAATATTCAGGACTGATTTCCTTTAGGATTGACTGATTTGATCTCCTTGCTGTCCAGGGGTCCCACAAGAATCTTCTCCAGCACCGCAGTTTGAAAGCATCAATTCTTTGGCCCTCAGCCCTCTTTATGGCCCAACTCTCACATGCCTACATGAATACTGGAAAAAACATAACTTGGACTATATGGACCTTTGTTGACAAAGTGATGTCTCTGCTTTTAATAAGCTGTCTAGATTTGTCAGAACTTTTCTCCCAAGGAACAAGTGTCTTTTAAATTTGTGACTGCAGTCACCATCCACATTGATTTTGGAACCAAGAAAATAAAATCTGACACTTTTCTGACTTTTTCCCCCATCTATTTGCCATGAAGTGATAGGACCACACACCATACATCTTACATTTTTGAATGTTGAATTTTAAGGCAGGTTTTTTACTCTCCTCTTTTCATCTTCATCAAAATGCTCTTTAGTTCCTCTTCACTTTCTGCCATTAAAGTGGTATCATCTGCATACCTAAGGTTATTATTTCTCCTGGCAATCTTGAATCTAGCTTGTGAATCATCCAGCTCAGCATTTTATTTTATGTACTCTGCATGTAAATTAAATAAGCAAGCAATACACAGTTTGATGTACTATTTTCTCAATTTGGAACCAGTCAGTTTGATGTCTGGTCCTTACTATTGCTTCTTGACCTGCATATAGGTTTCCCAGGAGGCAGGTAATGTAGTCTGGTGTTCTTTTCTCTTTAAGAATTTTCCACAGTTTGTTTTGGTCCACACAAAGGTTTTAGCATAGTTAATGAAGCAGATTTTTTTTGTTTTTAATTCCCTTGCTTTTTCTATGATTCAGTATGTGTTGGCAATTTGAACTTTGGTTCCTTTGTCTATTTTAAATCCAGCTTGTACATCTGGAAATTCTCAGTTCACGTACTGCTGAAGTCTAGCTTGAAATATCATTTAGTTCATAAATGATGATATATAAACACCAAATGACAATCATTTAAATGAGAAAGTGTATCAAAAACTCAAACCTTAGCCATGGATTCTCTTTCAGTAAGGGTGTCTTAGTTGGAAAACATAATCACAAGATTGGTGAGCATAAAATCAGACCAAGAGCAGTTAGTTTATGACGGAAATTGTTGAGGGAATTGGGTCTGATGTTCAGATTATGTATTCGTATTCCAGAATGGGAACATTAAAGTTATAGGAGCCATTAAAAAAAAAAATGAATGCATGAGTTTGTGGCCAACTATGTTCAAGCTGGTTTTAGAAAAGGCAGAGGAACCAGAGATCAAATTGCCAACATCCGCTGGATCATGGAAAAAGCAAGAGAGTTCCAGAAAAACATCTATTTCTGCTTTATTGACTATGCCAAAGCCTTTGACTGTATGGATCACAATAAACTGTGGAAAATTCTGAAAGAGATGGGAATTCCAGACAACCTGACCTGTCTCTTGAGAAACCTGTATGCAGGTCAGGAAGCAACAGTTAGAACTGGACATGGAACAACAGACTGGTTCCAAATAGGAAAAGGAGTATGTCAAGGCTGTATATTGTCACCCTTCTTATTTGACTTATATGCAGAGTACATCATGAGAAATGCTGGCCTGGAAGAACCACAAGCTGGAATCAAGACTGCCGCGAGAAATAGCAATAACCTCAGATATGCAGATGACACCACCCTTATGGCAGAAAGTGAAGAGGAACTAAAGAGCCACCTGATGAAAGTGAAAGAGGAGAGTGAAAAAGTTGGCTTAAAGTTCAACATTCAGAAAAGGAAGATCATGGCATCTGGTTCCATCACTTCATGGGAAATAGATGGGGAAACAGTGGAAACAGTGTCAGACTTTATTTTGGGGGGCTCCAAAATCACTGCAGATGGTGATTGCAGCCATGAAATTAAAAGACGCTTACTCCTTGGAAGGAAAGTTATGATCAACCTAGATAGCATATTGAGAGGCAGAGATATTACTTTGCCAACAAAGGTCCGTCTAGTCAAGGCTATGATTTTTCCAGTGGTCATGTATGGATATGAGAGTTAGACTGTGAAGAAAGCTGAGTGCCGAAGAATTGATGCTTTTGAACTGTGGTGTTGGAGAAGACTCTTGAGAGTCCCTTGGACTGCAAGGAGATCCAACCAGTCCATCCTGTAGGAGATCAGCCCTGGGTGTTCATTGGAAGGACTGATGCTGAAGCTGAAACTCCAATACTTTGGCCACCTCATGCGAAGAGTTGACCCACTGGAAAAGACCCTGATGCTGGAAGGGATTGGGCGCAGGAGGAGAAGGGGATGACAGAGGATGAGATGGCTGGACAAACTCATGTCCATCGAGTTGGCATCAGCGACTTGATGGACATGAGTTTGAATGAACTCCGGGAGTTGATGATGGACAGGAAGGCCTGGCGTGTTATGATTCAGGGGGCACAAAGAGTCGGACACGACTGAGTGACTGAATTGAACTGAACTGGTACTGAGAATGTAGGCCGGGGATTAAATAAGAAAACTAATGACTTTTCTCAAGGAATATGTGGTCTATCTGAGGAGACAAAGTTTAAACAAGTGAAGGTAAATATAACTGTGTTGGACTTAATAGACACTATTCTGGTTATTTGGGTTTTAATTATAGAACAAATTAATACAATAAAAAGGAGAAACATGGCAATATCTATTTAGTAAGTAACCTAAGTCTAGGTTAAATGTAGAAATCAGTATGATAAGTAATGAAGAGTCTCTCAGGCAACAGTAGAGTATGAAAGGCACATGACATTAGGTTTAAGAAAAAAGGCTTAATTTGGAGAGCATAAATTGTTAGGATGAGAACAACATTTTGATGTTGTTCTATAACCGTAGAGAACATAAAATATTTTTTAAAACAATATTGGATTTAGAAACTCCCCCTTAACCCCTGATAATCATAAATTTGTTCTCTACATCATAACTCTATTTCTGTTATGAAGATAAGTTTATCTTCAAAAGTTTTCCAGTGTTACATTTAGATTTTTAAACTACCTTTTTTTTTTCCTGTATTGTATGAGATAATGTTCTAAATTCATTGTTTTACATGTAACTGTCTGATTTCCTCAGTGCCAGTTTTGAAAAGATTATCTTTTCCCCATTTTACATTTTTACCATTTGTGTTGTAGATTAATTGGAGATGTGTGTGGGTGTATTTAGGGACTCACTATTCTATTTCACTGATCTATATTTTTTTTATGCCAGTAGCATACTGTTTTTATTACTGTAGCTTCATAGCATAGTCTGAAGTCAGGGAGTGTAATATCACCACTTTCATTCTTTTTCTCTAAATTGCTTTTACTATTTGAGATATTTTATAGTTCCATATAAACTTTAAGATTATTTTTCTAGTTATGTGAAAAATGCCATTGGCATTTTGGTAGGAACTGCACTAAATCTATAGATTCTATCTCCATGTACTGTGAATATTTTAATGTTATTTTTTCCAATTCATGAACATGGAATATCTTTCCATTTCTTTGGATCATTTTCAAATTTAATACTATATTAAGTGGATCACACCCTATCAACAAGTTTGATTTACCACAGAGATCCAAGTATGGTTCAGTATCTGCAAGTCAATCAATGTTTTTACTATGCTAATAAAAAATGGTAAAAATAACATGATCATCTTAATAAATGCAGAAAATATTTAACAAAATTCAACTTCATATATGTTAAAAACCCTCATCAAAATTGGTATAGAGGGAATATTCTAAACATAATAAGGCCACTTATGATAAGTCCATAGTTAACATCATACTTGATTATAAAAAGTTGGAAGATTTTCCTCTAAAATCAAGAATAAGACAAAGATGCCCACTTTTACCACTTCTATTTAACATAGTATTAGATATCCTAGCTACAGAAGTTAGATAAAATAAATAAACCATTCAAATTGGAAGGCAAGTAGTAAACTTGTTACTATTTCTAAATGACATGATACTATATATAGAAAGCACTGAAATCTTTAAAAACAAGTAGAACTAACAAATGTGAAGATACAGGATACTTATGTTAATCCATTATTATCTAATTTTTAGACATTTGTGTTTAGAAGTCACTGGAACGTACATTGCCTACTGGGTATAAGCAGTTGATTCATAATCTTATGGAGGTTAGCTTTTTTTGTTTTTCTTTTATCTGTACCTAATGGCATGTGCCACAAGGGTATCATCTGCATATCTGAGGTTATTGATATTTCTCCCGGCAAACTTGATTCCAGCTTGTGCTTCTCCAGCCCAGCGTTTCTCATGATGTACTCTGCATAGAAATTAAATAGGCAGGGTGACAATATACAGCCGTGACGTACTCCTTTTCCTATTTGAAACCAGTCTTGTTCCATGTCCAATTCTAACTGTTGCTTCCTGACCTGCATATAGGTTTCTCAAGAGGCAGATCAGGTGGTCTGATGTTCCCATCTCTTTCAGAATTTTCCACAGTTTATTGTGATTCACACAGTGAAAGGCTTTGGCATAGTCAAAAAAGCAGAAATAGATGTTTTTCTGGAACTCTTTCATTTTTTCCATGATCCAGCAGATGTTGGCAATTTGATCTCTGGTTCCTCTGCCTTTTCTAAAACCAGCTTGAACATCTGGAAGTTCACAGTTCACGTATTGCTGAAGCCTGGCTTGGAGAATTTTGAGCATTACTTTATTAGCGTGTGAGATGAGTGCAATTGTGCGGTAGTTTGAGCATTCTTTGGCATTGCCTTTCTTTGGGATTGGAATGAAAGTTGACCTTTTCCTAACTCTTATGGCAGAAAGTGAAGAGGAACTAAAAAGCCTCTTGATGGAAGTGAAAGAGGAGAGTGAAAAGGTTGGCTTAAAGCTCAACATTCAGAAAACTAAGATCATGACATCTGGTCCCATCACTTCATGGGAAATAGATGGGGAAACAGTGGAAACAGTGTCAGACTTTATTTTGGGGGGCTCCAAAATCACTGCAGATGGTGACTGCAGCCATGAAATGAAAAGACGCTTACTCCTTGGAAGGAAAATTATGACTAAACTAGATAGCATATTCAAAAGCAGAGACATTACTTTGCCCACAAAGGTCCGTCTAGTCAAGGCTATGGTTTATCCAGTAGTCATGTATGGATGTGAGAGTTGGACTGTGAAGAAAGCTGAGTGCCAAAGAATTGATGCTTTTGAACTGTGGTGTTGGAGAAGACTCTTGAGAGTCACTTGGGCTGCAAGGAGATCCAACCAGTCCATTCTAAAGGATATCAGTCCTGCGTGTTTTTTGGAAGGAACGATGCTAAAGCTGAAACTCCAGTACTTTGGCCACCTCATGTGAAGAGTTGACTCATTGGAAAAGATTCTGATGTTGGGAGGGACTGGGGGCAGGAGGAGAATGTGATGACAGAGGATGAGATGGCTGGATGGCATCACCAACTCAATGGAAGTGAGTTTGAGTGAACTCTGGGAGTTGGTGATGGACAGGGAGGCCTGGCGTGCTGCAATTCATGGGGTCGCAAAGAGTTGGACGCGTCTAAGTGACTGAATTTACCTGAATGGTATGTGGGATCTTAATTCCCTAACCAGAGATCTAACCTGTGTCCCTTACACTGGAAGCACAGAGTCTTAACCAGTGGACCACCATGAAAGTCTCTCATAATCCTATGGGGCTAATATTATTTTAACTGGTCTTGGAAGATAGGGTGATCACATGACCATTGTTTAGTTAACTAGATTCCCCCAAACATGAAGCCACTACAGAAGCTATATGTATATGTGTGTGTGTGTGTATATATATATATATATATATATATATATATGTATATGCACATGTTTACATATTTGCATATTTTATGATCTATGTCCAATAATCTATGCATATTTATAAATTATGAGTATTCTTTTTTTTCTATTAAATGGTACATTTGGTGATATAGAATTCTATTATTTTCTGTTGATCAATCATGATGCAATAATATTGAATGAATAATAGTTATATAATCACAATAGTAAAAGATGTTTACCAGTTTATAGTTGACACAGGTAAATTGGTGCTTGCCAAGGGCATTTGTCATCTGCCTCTGCTGGAATCTTCTGCAACTGCAACTTTTGACCTTCTACAAGCTCTGAAGGGAGTTCAGGGTGGAAAACAGGAATGAGGCACTCTGTGCTTCAGGAATCTGTTAGGACAGATCTTCATATAGATATTTTCAGGGACTATTTTTATGAGCCTAGTCTTTGCATCTCCTCATAACTAAAAAAGTGAAAGTTACTTGCTCAGTCATGTCCAACTCTTTGTGACCCCATGGACTTTAGCCTGCAAGGCTCTTCAGTCCATGGAATTCTCCAGACAAGAATACTGGAGTGTGTAGCCATTCCCTTCTCCAAGGGATCTTCCCTACCCAGGGATAGAACCCAGGTCTCCTGCAATACAGACAGATTCTTTACCATCTGAGCCACCAGGGAAACCCTTCACATCTAGAAAAGCACTAAATCCCTTCATGGTGACATCAGTTCCTTGTGACCAGGAGAAAACCTTTTATAAAGATAAATGCTTGATTGCATGAACTCCCCCTTCACCAAAATCACAGTATTGAACTCCCTGCCCCTACTTCTTTGGAGCAGTTTCTCAGAGCTATCTGAGATGCTGTCTTCTGGACTGTAGTCCTCATTTTGCCCCAAATAAATCTTAACTCATAATTTTCCCATTGTCTATTCTTTTTAAGTCAACATCTGCTTAATTCTTAATTCCTTGAGACCAAAAACTGTCAATCTTGTTTATACAAGTAGTAAGCACTGAGTCTGGTTTCTGAGTTCTATGTATACTTATAGAATGAATACTTTCTTAAATTAATAGCAACAAATAATTGATTTTAAATAAGAATCATCTGAGTCCCCAGTGTCTAAATAAAATAGGAAAGTGTAGCAATGATTTCCATTCTAAAAGCATGATCTTAATAGCAGATGTTTAGTTTAGTTTAGTAAGTCATGTCTGACTCTTGCAACCCCATGGCCTGTGGCTTGCCAGGCTCCTCTGTCCATGGGATTTTCCCACAAGAATACTGGAGTGGGTTGCGGTTTTCCTGCTCCAGGGGATCTTTATAACCCAGGGATCAAACTTGCATCAGCGGGTTGTCATGTAGATTCTTTACCACTGAGCTACCAGGGCAGTCTGCCAGCAGACTTGTAGGCAATTTCAGTTGTAAAATTTATGAATTTGTAGTTTGAATTTAATTTATAGTGCAATAATGCTCACAATATTTCAAATGCATTCTGCATATTTGCATCTGTCTACATATGTTAAAATGCTAAGACATTCTGTTGTATATATGTATATATGATATGTATTTTAACCATACAACATAAATCTGTAATCTTTAAAAGGTAGACTTATGTAGAATAAAAAATGTAGGTATTTTGGGACTTCATATGGGTCCAGTTGTTACGACTTTGCCTTCCAATGCAGGGGTTGCAAGTTTGATCTCTTGTCAGAGAGCTAAGATCCCACATATCTCACATCGAAATAATAGAATATAAAAACAACAGAAGCAATATTGTAACAAATTCAATAAAGACTTTAAAAACTAGTCCACATCAAAAAGTTTTTAAAAAATATAGATGTTTCAATGTGCTCTTATCTTTCTGACAATTGTGTTAATATGGGAATCTTGGTCTGAATGGATGCAAAAAATCAATTATAGAAAATGGAAGTCATATAAATTTTACAGAAAAGAAAATTAAGTGATGTTGTTGTTGTTGTTTTTCTCATTTAACCAAAGGTGGTTCTTACGTCATGTCCGACTCTTTGTGACTCCATGAATTGCAGCACACCAGGCCTCCCTGTCCATCACCATCTCCCGGAGTTCACTCAAACTTACGTCCATCGAGTCGGTGATGCCATCCACCATCTCATCCTCCGTCATCCCTTTTGCTTCTGCCCCCAATCCCTCCCAGCATCAGAGTCTTTTCCAATGAGTCAACTCTTCACATGAGGTGGCCATTAGCATCATTCCTTCCAAAGAACACCCAGGACTGATCTCCTTCAGAATGGACTGGTTGGATCTCCTTGCAGTCCAAGGGACTCTCAAGAGTCTTCTCCAACACCACAGTTCAAAAGCATCAATTCTTTGGCGCTCAGTTTTCTTCACAGTCCAACTCTCGAATCCATACATGACCACTGGAAAAACCATAGCTTGACTAAAACGGACCTTTGTTGGCAAAGTAACATCTCTGATTTTCAATATGCTATCTAGGTTGGTCATAACTTTTCTTCCAAGGAGTAAGCGTCTTTTAATTTCTTGGCTGCAGTCACCATCTGCAGTGATTTTGGAGCTCCCAAAAATAAAGTCTGACACTGTTTCCACTGTTTTCCTATCTATTTCCCATAAAGTGATGGGACCAGATGCCATGATCTTCATTTTCTGAGGTTGAACTTTAATCCAACTTTTTCACTCTCCACTTTCACTTTCATCAAGAGGCTTTTTAGTTTTTCTTCACTTTCTGCCATAATGGTGGTATCAACTGCATATCTAAGGTTATTGATGTTTCTCTCAGCAATCTTGATTCCAGCTTGTGGTTTTTCCCGGCCAGCGTTTCTCATGATGTACTCTGCATATAAGTTAAATAAACAGGGTGACAATATACAGCCTTGACGAACTCCTTTTCCTATTTGGAACCAGTCTGTTGTTCCATGTTCAGTTCTAACTGTTGCTTCCTGACCTGCATACAGGTTTCTCAAGAGGCTGGTCAGGTTGTCTGGTATTCCCATCTCTTTCAGAATTTTCCACAAATTAGAGAAAGAAGTTGACTTACTGGAGACCACTTGCAGTTTTATTAGGAAGAGTCAATTCTACAATGTGTGTGTTTTACCAAAGATATTTCTGTGCTAGGTCAACATATTCAGGAGGCAAATGAATTTATTTAAAATGTCTAATGAGCACAAAGAATTTTACCTATTAACAGGATCACACAAGGAGTGGGGAAAAAAATGTTGATGTAATGTACCATTAATCAACTAATTTCAATGCAAGTGACTGACTCATTGATTCTTGTTTCTCACTGGGCAAGTCTCCAACATTGATGAACTGTAGTGAACTAAAGTTCGAATTTATAGCATCTACTCTAGAATTCATGACTTTTAGCTCTACTGGAGCAAGCCTATTTTTCCAATTGAAGAAACTATGTTAAGTTTGTAAAATACGTTAATGTCACTATCACTCCATTATACACACAGTATATAAATTAAAACAGTATACAAGTACATTCAGAAGAAAAACCTTGTACTCTCTCCTTGTTAGAACATTTATTTTGGTATAATCTAATAATTAAAAATATATCTGGTTAAAGCAGAATAAATATTATGTGAATGAATTGAAATAGTCTGAATCACTGGAATGATTGGTTATTAATCACTGGATGAGATGATCAGATAGCATCACTGACTCAATGGACACAAACTTGAGCAGTCTGGGAGATAGTGGAGGACAGGGAAGCCTGGCATGCTGCAGTGCATGGGCTCGCAAAACGTCAGACATGACTTAGCAACTGAACAGCAACCACAACAATCACCAGAAGTGTTTACTAATTTTGAGTATCTGTGCTATTTTCTTTCTAAACTTCTCAAATCTTACCTTCACAATCTCTATAGAATATGAAAAATAACAGGAATAAAATTAAATTCCAGTGAGAGTTGAATAAGGTAATGAAGGTAAATAGAACCATGCTTTGCTCATAGTAAACTCCCAACATGTTGATTACTAAAATTAAATTTTTATTTTTACTAAAATAAATAACTAAAATTAAATTTTGCAATTACTATTATTAATATTGTTCTTTTGATAGAATTGGTCATTTAGCATTTTTATGGAAGGTTTTGTGTATTAGTCATTAAATGAGTGGACAGAACTCAATACTTGGGAATCCAACTATAATTTCTCTTATTGCCCAAAGGTAAGGGTAATTCAAATGTCTGCTCCTTTTTTTTTTTTTAACTTTAGCTTGTAACCTTATCTCCCCAGCTTAGCTGTAGTTGATTTCATTACAACAGTGACAACTCAGTTTTCATCTATATATGTTGCTAATTAACTTCATCTTCTGCTACATAAGAAACCCCCGAGCCCCGAGTCACATTTGGTGTTTCCTTAATGAAAAATTTTATAACCATAGTTGTCTGGGTGATGATAAGATCCTTCATCAGAATGATATAACATAGATATAGAAAAAATTGGAAAAGGAAAAATTAAAGAACAGGAAATGTAATAAGTAAGAGGAGGTCGATGTATACAATGGACGGTTTTAGAACACTTTGAAAGACTGGTTCCCAAAACACTGGAGAATGAAAATCATCCGGCATATTTGACAGTGGTGCCTTGTAATTCTTGAACCATTCCTTCATTCTAAAGAATCATAAGTTGCCAGAGAACATCTCTAGAATTTTAAAATGTGTGACTCTTTGTATTCTGTTCTGTCTGTTTGGAAGACTCCCTCACCTCCCCTGGGCCATGACAACATTTTTTTTTTTTTTTTACTAAGAGCTGCTCCCATCAGAGGGATAAAGCTGCTTTCAGTTATAGACCCTGTGGCCCCTGTTCAAAGATGCTGTATGGTATTGGTAAGTTGTATTATAATTGTGTACTCATTGTCTTTCCACAAAACTATGTATTCCATAAAGTGCTATGTCTTATCACTATGCTCCCAGATCCTGCTACTCTGCCTGACTTTTGGTGATTACCCACTAAATGTTGATTGAATGAACCATCTTGCTATGAGGGCATGGGCACCTGCCTCATCAGTACAACACATTATAAATCTAAGATAGGGAATACTGGGGAAGAAGTAATAAACACATAGAAGGTGATGCATTACTCCTTGAGTTCTCAATCTGCAGAACTGTGGTAAAGTCAGAAATATGAGGCTCATGTAACATGAAATTAGCTTGTTAGAGGAATGCCTCCTTTAATAGTGTGAATCTTCCTGCCAGTGCAGAAGATGAAAGAGACATGAGTTCAATTCCTGGGTCAGGAAGATCCCCTGGAGTAGGAAATGGCAACCCACTCCAGTATCCTTGCCTGGAATATTCCATGGATAGAGAAGCCTGGTGGAGTACCAAGGGGTCACAAAGAGTCAGACACAACTGAGCATGCATGCCATCCATCCATCCATTTATACGCATGGGGAAAAGTGAATTCCTATGCAACTTTGTAACACTTGGAGTTTTCTGGTTGTGAAATGAGATTATTTAGAAAAGAAAAGCCTTTTGGAAAGAACCAGTTCTTGTCTTAACCTCAGATTAGTAAATCTGTGCTACCTGATAAAATGAGGAGAGAAACTGAATTACCACAACCAATCTCCTCCTGAACTATACCTCCTCTCTGTCTGTGTACCACCCTATGCTTTTTTCTGGGTGCCGTCTCTGGAATTAATTTAGGCTGATCATCGAAAAGCAAGAGAGTTCCAGAAAAACATCTACTTCTGCTTTATTGACTATGACAAAGCCTTTGACTGTGTGGATCACAATAAACTGTGGAAGATTCTAAAAGAGATGGGAATACCAGATCACCTGACCTGCCTCTTCAGAAATCTATATGCAGGTCAGGAAGCAACACTTAGAACCGGACATGGAACAACAGATAGGTTCCAAATAGGAAAAGGAGTACGTCAAGGCTGTATATTGTCACCCTGCTTATTTAACTTATATGCAGAGTACATCATGAGAAATGCTGGCCTGGAAGAGCCACAAGCTGGAATCAAGATTTCTGGGAGAAATATCAATAACCTCAGATATGCAGATGACACCACCCTTATGGCAGAAAGTGATGAGGGACTAAAAAGCCTCTTGATGAAAGTGAAAGAGGAGAGTGAAAAAGTTGGCTTAAAGTTCAACATTCAGAAAACGAAGATCATGGCATCTGGTCCCATCCCTTCATGCGAAATAGATGGGAAAACAGTGGAAACAGTGTCAGAGTTTATTTTTTTGGGCTCCATAATCACTGCAGATAGTGATTACAGCCATGAAATGAAAAAACGCTTACTCTTTGGAAGGAAAGTTATGACCAACCTAGATAGCATATTGAGAAGCAGAGACATTACTTTGCCAACAAAGGTCCGTCTAGTCAAGGCTATGATTTTTCCATTGGTCATGTATGGATGTGAGAGTTGGACTGTAAAGAAAGGTGAGTGCCGAAGAATTGATGCTTTTGAACTGTGGTGTTGGAGAAGACTCTTGAGAGTCCCTTGGACTGCAAAGAGATCCAACCAGTCCATTCTGAAGGAGATCAGCCTTGGGATTTCTTTGGAAGGAATGATGCTAAAGCTGAAACTCCACTACTTTGGCCACCTCATGCGAAGAGTTGACTCATTGGAAAAGACTCTGATGCTGGGAGGGATTGGCGGCAGGAGGAGAAGGGGACGACAGAGGATGAGATGGCTGGATGGCATCACCGACTCGATGGACATGAGTTTGTGTAAACTCCAGGAGTTGGTGACTGACAGCAAGGCCTGGCATGCTGCGATTCATGGGGTCGCAGAGTTAGACACGACTGAGAGATTGAACTGACTGAACCTCCAGGTTAACTAAGATTTAGAAGATACTCTTAAATATTTAGAAAAAAGAACAGTGATGGAAATTTAAGCACTCTCAGTGAGAACATTTCTGGGATACTTCAAAGTATTATATGCCATTAGCATCGAAACGGAGAAGACAATGGCAACTCACTCTAGTACTCTTGGCTGGAAAATCTCATGGGCGGAAGAGCCTGGTGGGCTGCCGTTTATGGGATCCCACAGAGTCGAATAGACTGAAGCGACTTAGCAGCAGCAGCAGGCGCTTCCAGAGCGTAGGCATATAGCAAAGTTGTTTTGTTTTGTTTTCTGCAAAAAAGAAAAAAAAAAAAAAAGATAGGTGTGTGTGTATTTATTCTTCACAGTTTATTCTTTATAATAAGAAATTTTAAAAAGTAGATGGCATAATATTTATAAAAAACAGTTTGGGTCCAAGATATGCATAAGAAAAGTAAGGAAATCTCTTTGTGATTTGTGAGGGCTTCTCCAGCTTCTAAAGTTACTCTCAAACAAAAAAAAATAAAATAAAATAAAGTTACTCTCAAACATTAAAATTTTTAGTTTTGTGATTTCTCTTCCAAGTAAATCCATAAATATTTTTTTCCACCACAATATACTAGCTTTGAAGCTTTTTATTTAATCTCACTGAGCTTGTTTGCCAAATTTTCAAAAAGGAGTAATATAACACTATCAACCTCTGGCACTTTTGCTGTTATTACATGAGAACAGTTTAAAGCATTTAATATATTTTCTGAAACACATTGCTAATAAGCATTGAATAAATGGTAGATGTTACAAATATATTAATATTTATGACAAATGACAAGCATTAACTTTAGAAACATAAAGAAGCCACAGAAAGGAAACTGAAATGAATAAAACAAACCTCAAAAGATATTAATTACACATAAATGTGTAAGTAAGAAATTCTATAGAATTTCACAAGAGAATGAAAATAACATAGATTAGTCAACCTGTACTATGGATAAATTTCGATGATGAAACTGGAGGTAGAGATGTTAAAAATGTAAAAAGTGGAACTGATGGGGAAAAAAAAGGAAGGATATCTGTTCTGATGAAAAAATATAGAGTCAAATAAGTCAATTACATTGTCTATTAATTTAAAAATAAGTAGTATATTGAACTGAAAAGCCTAAAGTTGTAGGAAGCCTTTGGTCATAACAAACACCCTCCTCCAACAACACAAGAGAAGACTCTACACATGGACATCACCAGATGGTCAACACCGAAATCAGATTGATTATATTCTTTGCAGCCAAAGATGGAGAAGCTCTATACAGTCAGCAAAAACAAGACCGGGAGCTGACTGTGGCTCAGACCATGAACTCCTTATTGCCAAATTCAGACTGAAATTGAAGAAAGTAGGGAAAACCACTAGACCATTCAGGTATGACCTAAATCAAATCCCTTTTGATTATACAGTGGAAGTGAGAGATAGATTTAAGGGCCTAGATCTGATAGAGTGCCTGATGAACTATGGAATGAGGTTTGTGACATTGTACAGGAGACAGGGATCAAGACCATTCCCATAGAAAAGAAATGCAAAAAAGCAAAATGGCTGTCTGGGGAAGCCTTACAAATAGCTGTGAAAAGAAGAGAAGCAAAAAGCAAAGGAGAAAAGGAAAGATATAAACATCTGAATGCAGAGTTCCAAAGAATAGCAAGAAGAGATAAGAAAGCCTTCCTCAGCGATCAATGCAAAGAAATAGAGGAAAACAACAGAATGGGAAAGACTAGAGATCTCTTCAAGAAAATCAGAGATACCAAAGGAGCATTTCATGCAAACATGAGCTCGATAAAGGACAGAAATGGTATGGACCTAACAGAAGCAGAAGATATTAAGAAAAGATGGAAAGAATACACAGAAGAACTATACAAAAAAGATCTTCATGACTCAGATAATCACGATGGTGTGATCACTGGCCTAGAGCCAGACATCCTGGAATGTGAAGTCCAGTGGGCCTTAGAAAGCATCACTATGAACAAAGCTAGTGGAGGTGATGGAATTCCAATTGAGCTATTCCAAATCCTGAAAGATGATGCTGTGAAAGTGCTGCACTCAATATGCCAGCAAATTTGGAAAACTCAACAGTGGCCACAGGACTAGAAAAGGTCAGTTTTCATTCTAATCCCAAAGAAAGGCAATGCCAAGGAATGCTCAAACTTCCACACAATTGCACTCATCTCACACCCTAGTAAAGTAATGCTCAAAATTCTCCAAGCCAGACTTCAGCAATATGTGAACCATGAACTTCTTGCTGTTCAAGCTGGTTTTAGCAAAGGCAGAGGAACCAGGGATCAAATTGCCAATATCTGCTGGATCATGGAAAAAGCAAGAGAGTTCCAGCAAAACATCTATTTCTGCTTTATTGACTATGTCAAAGACTTTGACTGTGTAGATCACAATAAACTGTGGAAAATTCTTCAAGAGATGGGTATACCAGACCACCTGATCTGCCTCTTGAGAAATTTGTATGCAAGTCAGGAAGCAACAGTTAGAACTGGACATGGAACAACAGACTGGTTCCAAATAGGAAAAGGAGTTCGTCAAGGCTGTATATTGTCACCCTGTTTATTTAACTTCTATGCAGAGTACATCATGAGAAATGCTGGACTGGAAGAAACACAAGCTGGAATCAAGATTGCCGGGAGAAATATCAATAACCTCAGATATGCAGATGACACCACCCTTATGGCAGAAAGTGAAGAGGAACTCAAAAGCCTCTTAATGAAAGTGAAAGTGGAGAGTGAAAAAGTTTGCTTAAAGCTCAACATTCAGAAAACGAAGATCATGGCATCCAGTCCCACCACTTCATGGGAAATTGATGGGGAAACAGTAGAAACAGTGTCAGACTTTATTTTTCTGGGCTCCAAAATCACTACAGATGGTGACTGCAGCCATGAAATGAAAAGACGCTTACTCCTTGGAAGGAAAGTTATGACCAACCTACATAGCATATTGAAAAGCAGAGACATTACTTTGCCAACAAAGGTTCATCTAGTCAAGGCTATGGTTTTTCCTGTGGTCATGTATGGATATGAGAGTTGGACTGTGAAGAAGGCTGAGTGCCGAAGAATTGATGCTTTTGAACTGTGGTGTTGGAGAAAACTCTTGAGAGTCCCTTGGACTGCAAGGAGATCCAACCAGTCCATTCTAAAGGAGATCAGCCTGGGATTTTTTTGGAAGGAATGATACTAAAGCTGAAACTCCAGTACTTTGGGCACCTCATGTGAAGAGTTGACTCATTGGAAAAGACTCTGATGCTGGTGGGGATTGGGGGCAGGAGGAGAAGGGGAGATGGCTGGATGGCATCATTGACTCAATGGTGAACTCTGTGAACTCTGGGAGTTGGTGATGGACAGGGAGGCCTGGTGTGCTTCGATTCATGGAGTCGCAAAGAGTCAGACACGACTGAGCAATTGATCTGATCTGATCTGATCTTTGAAAATGTTATCAATGCTTCACAATCTTAAAGATCATTCCTCTAGCCTTAAGGCACTAGGATACAGGGGAAAGCATTACACATTAAGCTGGAAGCTATAGACTCTATATCTAAGCTATACTTCTTCCTAAGAAGTCAAAGAATCCCTTTAAATATCAGGTTTTGCATGTATAAAATGAAAATAATAGCATTTTGTTATTGGTTTGGGAGAAGGCAATGGCACCCCACTCCAGTACTGTTGCCCGGAAAATCCCATGGATGGAGGAGCCTGGTAGGCTGCAGTCCATGGGGTTGCTAATAGTCGAACACGACTGAGTGACTTCACTTTCACTTTCCACTTTCATGCATTGGAGAAGGCAATGGCACCCCCACTCCAGTGTTCTTGCCTGGAGAATCCCAGGGACAGAGAAGCCTGGTAGGCTGCAGTCCATGGGGTCGCACAGAGTCAGACATGACTGAAGCGACTTAGTAGTAGTAGTAGTAGTAGTAATAGTAGCTATTGGTTTATTCTTCAGATAAAATACAACATTTAAATGACATGGCACACATTTGATAGTCAACAAAACAGATGAAGATCTTTGACCTGAAGAAACTTCATGGTAAAAGTTACATTTAAGTGCCCCTCGAAGGGAAGTCCCTTTACCTTGGCTGACTGATTTTGACAAAAGGCTAGCATACTAGTAAAACTAAAGCATCAGTAATGCCTGAAATGTGGCATCGTCACAACTTCCTGAATGTGATGCTAGAAGACAGTATTGCGTGCAATATTGCCCTCTTATTTTGGGTCAGATTCTACCTCTCCAAGATAAACTTTGTGAAAGAAATGTATGTTGATGACTTTCTTGGGTCACAAATATTTGCCAGAATTTGCTACAATATTATGAAAAATAATATTTCTTTATAATGGTTTTCTCTCTTTATATCAGTGACCCTTTGTTCTGCCTATCTCCTGGCCACAAGTTCTGAAAGAAAATTACTGCTTTTCAATTTCTTGCTACATTAGCAGAGGTTTAATTGATATTCATAAATAAAGAAGCAGCCTATTGATGTAAGGTTCTTTGATAGAGACTGATGGTCACTGCCACTGGTAATGTACTTTCTTTTACTGGTCAAAATCATTGTCATGAACTTGAGGTATTCAGATGAGATTCATGCATCTCAGATTTTAATTGGGAAAGGAATTAGGGGTTCATCAAAAACTATTGTGTCTAAATTAGTATATGCTTCAAAATGAAGTTAGAATTCAGAAAAAAAATAGAATAATACAATTTTTCCATTAAGAAACATTATTTAAGGGAGAAAAATAACTTGTATTTTTTGGTAGAGAAGAGAAAGTAAATATTTTTGACTGTTTTATTTTTCTTTCTTCATGAACTTATGACTTTGCTACTTTTATAAATTTGGAAAATTTTATGTATATTTGACCCTATTTGCTAAGTTTCTTCAGTCTCTTCCAACTCTTTGTGACCATATGGACCATAATCTGTCAGGTTCCTCTGTCCCTGGGATTCTGTAGGTGAGAACACTGGAGTGGGTTGTCATGTCTTCCTGCAGGGAATCTTCCTGATCCAGGGACTGAATCCAAGTCTTTTATGTCTCTTGCATTGGCAGGTGGGTTCTTTACCACTAGTGCCACCTGGGAAGCCTGCCCCTATTTTACTCATATAATAATAGATCTTGCCTATTTCCCCAATGTTATTAAACATTTCTTTGCAATATATCTTTGAATACCTATCTGGTATTGGTTCCGTAAAATGTTTAAACCAATTGAACATCTAGATTGCTACAAAATGTTCACCACAAATCGGATATCATAATTTATTCCTAGAGATATTTATTGCAACCCTAGAAAATACCAAATTTAAAGAGTGCATGAATTTGCCTCCATTGTCAGTGGATCCTTCTCTTCATATTCCTAGATTTCTGGTAAGAACTGACAGAATTAATACTAATTTTTTCATGTTGCAAGATGTTAAAGATCTATCCACCCCTTAAAATGTTTCCACAACCCATACAGCATTCTCAAAAGTCATTCTACTAGTATTTTATCATTCTTTTTCTGGTTAAAATCCAAATGACTTGTGAGACAGTAGAATAAAACTCAACCAGTTGAACATAAATATGGATAATACAGGTAGGGGGGGAAAGGACTTGGTATAGGTGGATAATAATGTCTCTAAAGGATAAAGTAGCCATGAACATGTTCCCTGGTGAGAAATTTTGGACAGTCAATGGAGGGAAACCATCTCAAAATCACCCTAAGTAGAATGATTCACCTAGAGTCTGTTAGAGAGCTTTTCATCTTCCTATGCATTTAGCCCACATGCCACTTTGGCTTTGTGTTGTCACACTCACTTCATCTTTGCAAAGTCTGCACTTCCAGAACAAACTTAGCAAGAGCTTACAAGGAATATATGTATAAAAATTTTATTATGTTTTAATGACTGTTGAGTAATATTAGAAAAAAGCATGCTCTCTGATTTCAGAAGAAAAAAAAAAAAAAACCACAGACATTTAACAAGATTTGTCATCAAATAAAATAATAAAACCTGCTTTTTGGATTAGGAAATGCAATAACTCAGTGGAACCCTGGCACAAGAGATAGTCCCTTGTTGAATTCCCTTCTGTTTCAGGCTGGGAAAGTAAAACAATTGGAAAAGGGTTGACATATTTAATGCATGTAAAACTGTAAAGATAATATATTTTTAATAAGCCTCTGTCTTTCCTGTCACTTTTAATGATGATGGTGCTGTATTGCATTCATTTCAAAACAGGAATGAGGTTAGAACTGATTGTGTTCCATTTATTGCGTGTTTTCTTTTCCTTTTTTTTTAATTTTGCTAAGCATTCTGGTAGCTCAGTCAGTAAAGAATTAGTATACAATGTCGAAGATCCTGGATTCAATCCCTGGGTCTGGAGATTCCCTGGAGAAGAGAATGGCAATCCATTCCAATATTCTTGCCTGGAGAATCCCATGGACAGAGGAGTCTGGTGGGCTACAGTCCATGGGGTCACAAAGAGGTGAATACTACTGAATGACTAATACATACATACATGCACTCTTTTATATATATGCAATCAAAAAGGCATAAGAACACATCAGGGGATTACAAAAAGAAAAATAGAAGTGGGTCATTGAGTCAGGTTCTAAATCATCAGTTCAGTTCAGTTCAGTCACACAGTTGTGTCCAACTATGTGATACCATGAATTGCAGAATGCCAGGGTTCCCTGTGCATCACCAATTCCTGGAGCTTATTCAAACTCATGTCCATTGAGTCCGTGATGCCGTTCAACCATCTCATCCTCTGTCGTCCCCTTCTCCTCCTGCCTTCAATCTTTCCCGGCATCAGGGTCTTTTCCAGTGACTTAGTTCTTCTCATCAGGTGGCCAAATTATTGGAGTTTTAGCTTCAGCATCAGTGCTTCCAAAGAATATGGAAGCCCTGGTTGGGTTTCCTTGCTTTCCAAGGAACTCTCAAGAGTCTTTTCCTGCCACAGTTCAAAAACATCAATTCTTCAGCGCTCAGCTTTCTTTATAGTCCAACTCTCACATCCATACATGACCACTGGAGAAGCCATAGCCTTGACAAGATGGAGTTTTGTTGGCAAAGTAATGTCTCTGCTTTTTAATATGCTGTCTAGGTTGGTCACAGCTTTTCTTCCAAGGAGCAAACATCTTTTAATTTCATGGCTGTAGTCACCATCTGCAGTGATTTTGGAGCCCATGAAAATAAGGTCTATCATTGTTTCCATTGTTTCCTCATCTATTTGCTATGAAGTGATGGGACCAGTTGCCATTATCTTAGTTTTCTGAATGTTGAGTTTTAAGCCAGCTTTTTCACTTTCCTCTTTTACTTTCATCAAGAGGCTCTTTAGTTCTTCTTCACTTTCTGCCATAAGGGTGGTGTCATCTGCATATCTGAGGTTATTGATATTTCTCTGGGCAATCTTGATTCCAGCTTGTGCTTCATCCAGCCCTGCATTTTGCATGATGTGTTCTGCATATAAGTTAAAAATAACAGGGTGACAATATACAGCATTGACATACTCCTTTTCTGATTTGGAACCAGTCTGTTTTTCCATGTCCAGTTCTAAGTGCTGCTTCTTGACCAGCATGCATATTTCACAGGCGGCAGGGCCGGTCGCCTGGTACTCCTATATCTTTAAGAATTTTCCACTGTTTGTTGTGATTCACACAGTCAAAGACTTTAACATAGTCAATAAAGCAGAAGTGGATGTTTTTCTGAAACTCTTTAGCTTTTTCAATGACCCAACAGATTTTGGCAATTTGATCTCTGGTTCTTCTGCCTTTTCTAAATCCAGCTTGAAAAGCTGGAAGTTCATGGATCATGTACTGTTGAAGCCTGGCTTGCAGAATTTTGAGCATTACTTCACTAGTGTGCAAGGTGAGTGCAATTATGCAGTAGTTTGAACATTCTTTGTCATTGCCTTTCTTTGGGATTGGAATGAAAACTGATCTCTTTCACTCCCGTAATTGTCCACTGCTGAGTTTTCCAAATTTGCTGGTGTATTAAGTGCAGCACTTTCACAGCATCATCTTTTAGGATTTGAAATAGCTCAATTGGACTTCCATCACCTCCACTAGCTTTGTTCATAGTAATGCTTCCTAAGGCCCCCTTGACTTCACATTTTAGGATATCTGGTTCTAGGTGAGTGATCACACCATTGTGGTTATCTGGGTCTTGAAGATCTTTTTTGTATAGTTCTTCTGTGTATTTTTGCCCTCTCATCTTAATATCTTCTGCATCTGTTAGGTCCATACCATTTCTGTCCTTTATCGTGCCCGTCTTTGCATGAAATATTCCCTTGGTATCTCTAGTTTTCTTGAAGAAATCTTTAGCCTTTCTCATTGCATTGTTTTACTCTATTTCTTTGCATTGATCATTGAGGAAGGCTTTCTTATCTCTCCTTGCTATTCTTTGGAACTCTGCGTTCCAATGGGTATATCTTTCCTTTTCTCCTTTGCCTTTCGCTTCTCTTCTTTTCACAGCTCTTTGTAAGACTTGCTCATACAACCATTTTGCCTTTTTCTGTTTCTTTTTCTTGGAGATGGTCTTGATCCCTGCCTCCTGTACAATGTCACAAAGCTCCATCCATAGTTCTTCAGATACTCTGTCTATCCGATCTAATGCCTTCAATCTATTTGTCACTTCTGCTGTATAATCATAAGGGATTTGACTTAGGTCATACCTGAATTGTCTAATGGTTTTCCCTACTTTCTTCAATTTAAGTCTGAATTTGGTAACAAGGAGTTCATAATCTAAGCCACAGTCAGCTTCCAGTCTTATTTTTGCTGACTGTGTAGAGCTTCTCTTTTTTTTTTAAATCATATTCATTTTCAAAATAGTAGGAACTAAGCAGTCTTGACCTTTTGCCTCAAGAAGTTATCTCATTCAAAAATCCAGCTTTGTAAACTCTCTAAATTATACTTTTATGAAAAAGGCAAAGCCCTTATGAAAATTTCAGACTCTCACAATATGTTTAGTTTACCATATGAAATAATTTTTAAAATTCCCAATAAATGAGCTTCTATAACTTATTTATGAATTTTGCACATTTTTATCAGAAGATTTGGTTAAGCCAAAGTGAAACAGAAGAAAATAAGTGAAAATAATCAGGAACATAATAGAATATGAATCTTTTTTTAAATTTAAGTTTCATTGGAGGATAATTATTTTACTGAATCCTTTTTTGAATTGGGAATAGAACTCTCATACAGTGATATCCAGTCTGTGAAAGAAAAAAAACAAACAAACAGTTTTTCAAACTGAATCATAAATTTGATTGCTGTGTAAAATGTTAGAGCAAAAATGAAAGCTGTGACTTACATGACACACGAGTTCCAAAAGAAAATCCATAACAAACCTCTCAAGAGACTAGGTATTTCCCTGGCTTTTAAATATATAGTGTAGGGAGGAAAAATAATTTTCTCAATACCCTTCTGAGTTTTTGACTGAGACCCCCTTGTAATAAAAGACAGATCAATAAAAGAAAAATAAACATAAGTTTATTGTCATCTATAACCCAGGTACAGGTGAGAGATACCCAGGAAAGGAAAAGTGAGAATTCTTCCAGATGGCACCAATTGATACTTTAAATACCAGCTTCAGCTAAAAACAAAAGAAAGATATTGGGAGAGGGGAAGACAGTTATGAAAGGTGACCAGAAAAGCACAGTAAATGTGGTTAAAGTCTCTATGCAGATTTAAGTAATTGCCTTCTCCACTGGTAAAACTGTCCTGTCATTTAGAATCATATCCTTTTCTTTCTGGTACTAAGAGTGAAGTGAAGTGAAGTGAAGTCGCTCAGTCATGTCCGACTCTTTGCAACCCTGTAGACTGTAGCCTACCAGGCTCCTCTGTCCATGGGATTTCTCCAGGCAATAGTACTGGAGTGGATTGCCATTTCCTTCTCCAGAGAATCTTCCCAACCCATGGCTCGAACCTGGGTCTCCCGCATTATAGACAGACACTTTACCATCTGAGCCACCAGGGAAGTCCAAATCCTTTTCTTTTTGGTACTCAGAGAGACCCTTATAAAGGGAGATTTCCCTTATAAGTGTACATTTGCCTTAAAAAAGAGTATCTCCTACTGTTTTCACAGCTTCTCTTCTGTTCCTCAAAAATAGTCAGCTAATTGATGTTGAGCATTTATTCATGTGCCTTAATCGACATACATACACTTTATATATAAAACAGATAGCTAGTGGGAAGCTCTTGTATAGCATAGGGAGCTCAACTTGGTGCTGTATGATGACCTACAGAGGTGGGATGGAGGGGAGGGAGGACCAAGAGGGAAAGGATATATGTATAACGATAACTGATTCACTTCCTTGTACAACAGAAATTAGCACAGCATTGTAAAGCGACTATACTCCAATTTAAAAAAAAAAGTTCTCAGATATCTCAAATAAAATAAAATAAAAACCTTAAAATTATCCTTATGGCATAGGGGTTAACTTGTAGTAGCCATTCTGGTAAACTTCAAGTTGTTATTTCTGCCTGTTTTACTATTTCTATAGCTGATGCTGATTGAAGAAATGAATACTATTTTTGTGACTTTCTAAAGAATTGGAATGAAATAGTTCATGTCACTCTCTGAACAATCAATATAAGACAAATTCCCTCTTACAACTCAGGGAGAGTCATTTGTTGAGATACCAAATGATCTTGGTGTAGAGAATTTGGGTTCTACAGATTGATTCCATTATAACACCATGATAATGCAGAGGAACATCAGTAGCCTTCCAGCAATGTAAATGAGTCTCAGTCTGGAGAGGAAAAGTGGTAAGATTGAATACAGTGTTAAATTAACTAATACAGGCCATTAGAGGGAGATGACTTTAATTCCTTGACAGCTCATGTAAGCAAATAAAAATTTAAGCATCTAAATACCTCAATATCACAGTACTGAAGCCTATGCACAGTTCAGTTCAGGTCAGCCACTCAGTCGTGTCCGATTCTTTGTAACCCCAGTAACTGCAGGACACCAAGCTTCCCTGTCCATCACCAATCCCCAGAGCTTGCTCAAATTCATGCCCATGGAGGCCCTGATGCCATCCAACCATCTCATCTTCTGTCGTCCCCTTCTTCTGCCTTCAATCTTTCCTAGCATCAGAGTCTCTTCCAATGAATCAGTTCTTCTCATCAGGTGGCCAAAGTATTGGAGCTTCAGCATCAGTCCTTCCAATGAATATTCAGGATTGATTTCCTTTAGGATTGACTGGTTTGATCTTCTTGCTGTCCAAGGGACTGTCAAGAGTCTTCTCCAACACCACAATTCAAAAGCATCAATTCTTCAGTGCTCAGCTTTCTTTATAGTCCAACTCTCACATCCATACATGACTACTGGAAAAACCATAGCTTTGACTAGACATACCTTTGTCAGTAAGGTAATGTCTCTGCTCTTTGGTATGCTGTCTAGGTTGGTCATATCTTTTCTTCCAAGGACAAGCATCTTTTAATTTCATGGCTGCAGTCACCATCAGCAGTGATTTTGAAGCCCATGAAAATAAAATCTTTCACTGTTTCCATTGTTTCCTCATCTGTTTGCCATGAAGTGATGGGACCAGATGCCATGATCTTAGTTTTCTGAATATTGAGTTTTAAGCCAGCTTTTTCACTCTCCTCTTTTACTTTCAACAAGAGGCTCTTTGGTTCCTCTTCACTTTCTGCCATAAGGGTGGTGTCATCTGCGTATCTGAGGTTATTGATATTTCTCCCAGCAACCTTGATTCCAGCTTGTGGTTCTTCCAGGCCAGCATTTCTCATGGGGTACTCTGCCTATAAGTTAAATAAGCATGACCAATAACAAAGAGCCAAATGTGCTTTAATCAATAATTTTCTTGCTTTGCTCCTGGTTTTTCTTTGTAAGAATCTCTCACCAGGCTGGTAGAGCACTCCTAACCAGTTCTGGTTTGATGTTGCTAGATTCAAGTCAATTTTTGCTGGGAAAAAACCTCTTAAAAATTGTAAAGTGTCTCAGTTTACTTTCAACATAAGTCAAACCATATTCTTGCCAGAACCAGATTCAATACCAATGTCTCAAGTCTCAAAATTACTCTGAACTACAAATAACTCTGCTTCTAGCCTGGATTTGTTAGACAGCAATTGGATGACCAAAAGTAAGCCATTATCTTAGAGAGAGTATGCATATTATGTTTTAAATGTTGGAAAATATTAAAAAGAAATATTACATACTGTTCCCTAGTATATTACTAGTTAAGGTTCCTGATATCAAACATGTAATAACTATAAATAACTTCTGAATGAATAAAAGGAAATATTACTCAGCTCAGGTTCAGCTGCTTGCTGCTCCAGAGACAATAATTTGAGAAGCAAGTGTTAACAGAATGGAAAGTAGCTTTAACCAGAAAAGCCAGCAATCTGGGGAGAGGTTGGACTTGTTTTCTGAGGCCAATTCCAAAGATTTGGCTCAGCCATGACAGTATTTTAAGGAGAAAATGGGTGAAGAACCTCATGAATCATTGAGGAAGGAGATTAGGTTCTGTAGCCTTCTCCATTGTGTGCAAATGGGCTGGCTCTCTCATCAATATTATCCTGCCCCTGTGATCTGTCAGCAGGATTGCTAGAGGAACTGTTGGAAGGTAGAGAGCTTGTCATTTTTTTAACTGCTTAATTCTTTATTCTTACTTCTTTTTATCTAGGAAAAGGATCAACAGTTTAGGCAAAGAGTGGTGTGCAAAAGTCAGGAGTTAGGCTAAATTGCCCAGTGATCTCACTCCTAAACATAGGTTTTTCTAAGGTTAAAGTGAACTGGAAATGGGAAAACAGGAAAAGGAGCAAAAGAGCTGCTTTCCACTCCATGTTTGTTTACATATAGATCAAACCAGCCAATTCTATAAGAAATCTACCCCCAATATTCATTGGAAAGACTGATGCTGAAGCTGAAGCTGCAATACTTTGGCTACCTGATGCAAAGAGCCAGGTCATTGGAAAAGACTCTGATGATCCTGGAAAGACTGAAGGCAAAAGGAGAAACAGATGACAGAGGATGAGATAGTTAGATAGCATCACTGACCCAAAGGACACAAATTTGTATAAACTCTGGAAGATATTTAAGGACAGAGGAGCCTGGGTGCTATAGTTCATGGGGTCACAACGAGTTGAACACAACTTAGCAATGAACAACGGCAACAAGAAATACACAATTTACTGAAGATATAGCCAAAAATAAATCATATGGTTTACCTTGATGAAACTGTCAGAGTTATTCATGCCATATTATTATTAGTATTCCTGGTGGCTCAGAAGGTAAATAATCTGCCTGCAATGTGGGAGACCGAGGTTCAATCCTTGGCTTGGGAAGATCCCCTGGAGAAAAGAATGACTACTCACTCTAGTATTCTTGCCTGGAGAATTCCATGGACAGAGTAGCCTAGTAGGCTACAATTCATGGGGTCACAAAGACTTGGACATGACTGAAAGACCAACACACACATTCCTTTTATATATTGGTGTTATCTGCCTAATTATTTGATGAGCTATCTGAGGTCTGACCTTTCATGCTTCTTACACCTAAAAAATTTTAGCATGTACAATAATGCTATTTAAAAGAGTTTGATTAAGTTGACCTCTTGATCTTATCTAATATGGATTTTCTCATTTTTCTTGAAGTTTTTCTTGTATTTTGTCATGCTATGGAAATTGCTTTAGTCCCAGTCACATGAGGACTTTTATGTGAAATTTAGCCATATGGAACACTAAAAAGAAAATTAGTCCTCCTGCCCTTACAGAATGAGTTCATATTTAACTTTGGTGCTGTGGATAAAAATTCAGTTTTATGAACCAGTTAAAAGAGAAAGTGCGCCGTGTGCTTTTTGCAGCACTTAGGTATTGATATATGATTTTTTTTTCTTTTCCCAAGGCTAGCAGGGGAAGCCACAGCAATACGACTTTTTTAAATGTGAGTGAAAAATCTCATCTGAAAGCTTTCCACTACATAACTTCATTCAATTGACCTGATGACTCAAACAGACACAGACTGTAGGTTAAAATAGGAACAGAGGACAGAAAATTCTTATAATAACACATGAAAGTTGAGGTAGAATATTCCATAAGCAGCCTTGTATTTCAGAGCTCTCCTTATATAACCTTCACACTGGTTAGCCCTGCAATGCCTGTTTTATAGTCAGATCCTAGAGCTCTGGGCACAGGAGGAAACCAAAAATCTTTCCAGTCCATACTCTTTTGTAAAGTTTACACAGTCAGGATAGTCAGAGCTTTCTGGGATGTACATTGTCCAATTCCATAGTCCTTTCAAAGAGTTAAGGTGATTTATCAACTCTTTGGCTCAATGTTTCTAATAAATGTACTTCATTTTCACTGCTTAATATGAAAAGTTACACAAATATGCTATTTTGTGCATAATGTTTCTCTTCTTTATATGTCAAAATGAAATAAAATTAACAAGTATCTATTATATTCCTTGCATCTGTGCTAAATGTTAAGGAAAATTGATTAATAAATAAAGTGTAGATTATAAATAACTGTGCCAGTGGATTGATTAGAGTGTTAGGAAATAGCATAGATTACACTGGGCATTTCACTCTACCAGACACTGAAGGAGGTAACTAGAATATAGCTGTGAAATATACGGATGTGAGTAACCAGCCCAGAGTCTAGTCAAGAGCAGACAAATAAGGACATATTGCAATGCAGTTTGTTGACTGACTCATAGATCTATAAGCAATAACCAGCCCCATAAACTTTGAAGAGTAGGTAGAATACTATATGTGTGAGGAGAAGAAAGTATTTCACAAGCCTGAGAGTCTGAAATCCTCTAATTTTTGTTATCTTTTCCTTCATGTGCTGTTGTTTATTATATAAATAATTATTTTCATTATTTATTCTATTTCTTAGGTTTGGGGAAAGTTTCCTCCTTTTAAGCACTCCTTCCCTGTATAGCTTTCACAAAAATAAGAATTGTTTAGACCAGGTTATCCTGTGAATAAAAGAAAATTATCTGACCCTGGTACCTCACTTCTTCTGAGAACTATATTTCTTGTTCTTATAGGAACAATTCTGGACACCACTCTGATAACTCCATGCACATTTTCTTATATGACATCCTGAAACTATTGTTCCAAAGATTGATAAATAGCTCAATGTATGCCTATTCTTCAGTTCAGTTCAGTTCAGTTCAGTCACTCAGTCGTGTCCGACTCTTTGCGACCCCATGAATCACAGCACCCCAGGCCTCCCTGTCCATCACCAACTCCCGGTCCTTAGTCCTTCTCTAAAACTTTTTAGAAGGAACAGAGAGTCAATGGCTCTCTAATGATGTAGACCATGGGGATAAAGATATGAACTTCGGGAGCAATGAAATCTTGCTTGTTGGTGAGGTAGATCTGTAAAGTAAGAAAATACACAAAACATGCAAAAAGAAGGCTGCACACACTGGTCTGGGAAAAATTAATTCCCGAGTAAACTTATTCCTATGCCAAAGCCTTAGACTGTATGGATCACAGTAGACTGTGGAAAATTCTGAAAGAGATGGGAATACCAGACCACCTGACCTGCCTCTTGAGAAATTTGTATGCAGGTCAGGAAGCAACAGTTAGAACTGGACATGGAACAACAGACAGGTTCCAAATAGGAAAAAGAGTACGTCAAGGCTGTATATTGTCACCCTGCTTATTTAACTTATATGCAGAGTACATCATGAGAAACGCTGGACTGGAAGAAATACAAGCTGGAATCAAGATTTCTGGGAGAAATATCAATAACCTCAGATATGCAGATGACACCACCCTTATGGCAGAAAGTGAAGAGGAACTAAAAAGCCTCTTGATGAAAGTGAAAAAGGAGAATGAAAAAGTTTGCTTAAAGCTCAACATTCAGAAAACGAAGATCATGGCATCTGGTCCCATCACTTCATGGGAAATAGATGGGGAAACAGTGGAAACAGTGTCAGACTTCATTTTTCTGGGCTCCAAAATCACTGCAGATGGTGACTGCAGCCATGAAATTAAAAGATGCTTACTCCTTGGAAAGAAAGTTATGAGCAACCTAGATAGCATATTCAAAAGCAGAAACATTACTTTGCCAACAAAGGTCCATCTAGTCAAGGCTATGGTTTTTCCTGTGGTCATGTATGGTTGTGAGAGTTGGACTGTGAAGAAGGCTGAGCACCGAAGGATTGATGCTTTTGAAGTGTGGTGTTGGAGAAGACTCTTGAGAGTCCCTTGGACTGCAAGGAGATCCACCCAGTCCATTCTGCAGGAGATCAGCCCTCGGATTTCTTTGGAAGGAATGATGCTAAAGCTGAAACTCCAGTACTTTAGCCACCTCATGGGAAGAGTTGACTCATTGGAAAAGACTCTGATGCTGGGAGGGATTGGGGGCAGGAGGAGAAGGGGACGACAGAGGATGAGATGGCTGGATGGCATCACTGACTTGATGGATGTGAGTCTGAGTGAACTCCAGGAGTTGGTGATGGACAGGAAGGCCTGGCGTGCTGCGATTCATGAGGTCGCGAAGAGTCGGACATGACTGAGCTACTGAACTGAGTTGAAACTTACTCCTAGGGCCAAGGTACATTCTTCCTCTTTTCAAAGTTTGATTATTCAAACCCTCCTTGAATTTTATGAAACAATAAAGCTGCCTGATCAACAAGTTAATTCATTATTGTATTCCTTGCATGTGTAAGTAAAAAATTCCAGATTACCAACACATCTTGTTTTCAACTTTGTTCTTTGTAACACAATCCTAAGGATAAAACCTTAATTGACACTCTATTATTTATGCTGTTCACATTGATAGGATCATGTAATGACAAGAAGAATTGTATGATTTCCATATTTCATTAAAATTATTTTTGGAAAAAATCCATAAGACTAATTAGACTTTATCACTTTGTCTCCTAGCATTTTGTGGAGATGGAAATGGCAACCCACTCCAGTACTCTTGCCTGGAAAATTCCATGGATGGAGGAGCCTGGTGGGCTACAGTCCATGGGATCTCAAAGAGTTGGACATGACTAAGCAACTTCACTGGTTCCTCGAATTTTACAAATACAAGCTACTCTATGTCTTTATTGTTGACAGGTCAATTACCTTCTGCATCATCATTCCAGATTGGACATCTAGTTAGTTATTAAGGAATGAGGAATTGGCAGACAAGTATACACTCTAGGTTCTGTCTCTAGTTGTTTATATCCTCCTTCTTGCAAGAAGTTGTTCAGTCACTGAGTTATGTCCAACTCCTTGCATACCCATGACTGCAGCACACCAGGCTTCCCTGTCCTTCACCATCTCTCAGAGTTTGCTCAAACTCATGTCCATCGAGTCGGTGATGCCATCCAACCATCTCATCCTCATCATCCCCTTGCCCTCCTGCCTTCAATCTTTCCAAGCATTAGGGTCTCTTTCAATGAGTTGGCTCTTCGCATCAGATGACCAAAGTATTGCAGCTTTAGCATCAGCCCTTCTAATGAATATTTAGAGTTGATTTCCTTTAAGATTAGCTGGTTTGAACCCTTTGCAGTCCAAGGGACTCTCAACAGTCTTCTCCAACACCACAATTCAAAAGCACCAATTCTTCAGCGGTCATATTTCTTTATGGTCCAACTCTCACATTCATACATGACTACTGGAAAAAATCATAGCTTTGACTATATGGACCTTTGTCAGCAAAGTGATGTCTCTGATTTTTAATATGCTGGATATATTTATCATAGCTTTTCTTCCAAAGAGCAAGTGTCTTTCAATTTCATGACTGCAGTCACTGTCTGCAGTGATTTTGGAACCCAATAAAATAAAGTCTGTCATTGTTTCCATTGTTTATGCATCTATTTGTCATGAAGTGATGGAACTGGATGCCATGATCTTAGCTTTCTGAATGTTGAGTTTTTTTGTTTTGTTTTGTTTTGTTTTGTTTGTTTGTTTGTTTTTGAATGTTGAGTTTTAAGCCAGTTTTTTCACTCTCTTCTTTCACCTTTATCAAGAGGCTCTTTAGTTCCTCTTCACTTTCTGCCATATGGATGATATTATCTGCATATCTGATGTTGTTGATACTTCTCCTGGCAATCTTGATTCCAGCTTGTGATTCACTGAGCCTAGCATTTAGCATGATGCACTTGGCATATTTAAATAAGCAGGGTAACAATATACAGCCTTGATGATGATGTATTCCTTTCCCAGTGTGGAACCAGTCTGTTCTATGTCTGTTTCTAATTGTTGCTTCTTATTCTACATAGAAGTTTCTCAGGAGGCAGGTGAGGTGGTCCAGTATTCCTACCTCCTAAGAATTTTCCACAATTTGTTGTGAGCCATACTGTCAAAGTCTTTAGCATAGTCAATGAGAGAAATAGATGTTTTACTGGAATTCTCTTGCTTTTCCTATGATCCAACAGATGTTGGCAATTTAATATTACAAGAGAAGTAGATAATTAATTGGTTAGAAGCATACATTCTTTGGGACATTTAACAATTTGGGGTAAGTACTCTAAAAGGTTGTTCTGTGTATTCTTGCCACCTTTTCTTAATATCTTCTGCTTCTGCTAGGTCCATACCATTTCTGTCCTTTATCGAGCCCATCTTTGCATGAAATGTCCCCTTGGTACCTCTAATTTTCTTGAAGAGATCTCTAGTCTTTCCCATTCTGTTGTTTTCCTCTATTTCTTTGCATTGATCACTGAGGAAGGCTTTCTTATCTCTTCTTGTTATTTTTTGGAACTCTGCATTCAGATGCTTATATCTTTCCTTTTCTCCTTTGCTTTTTGCTTCTCTTCCTTTCACAGTTATTTGTAAGGCCTCCCCAGACAGCCATTTTGCTTTTTTGCATTTCTTTTCCATGGGGATGGTCTTGATCCCTGTCTCCTGTACAATGTCACGAATCTCAGTCCATAGTTCATCAGGCACTCTATCTATCAGATCTAGTCCTTTAAATCTATTTCTCACTTCCACTGTATAATCATAAGGGATTTGATTTAGGTCATACCTGAATGGTCTAGTGGTTTCCCCTACTTTCTTCAGTTTAAGTCTGAATTTGGTAATAAGCAGTTCATGATCTTAGCCACAGTCAGCTCCTGGTCTTGTTTTGGTTGACTGTATAGAGCGTCAGACTTGACTGAGCAACTGAACTGAACTGAACTCTAAAAGGTAATACATGCCTGTCTGGTTTTTATTGAACTTGGATTGGACTGGACTCTGGTTAGACTGGACTCAGGTTGAACATGTTGCTGTTCTGACAGCAGCCCATATTTTAGTAACGCCCAAATAGAAAGTAAGGTGATATTAAGAAATATGTTCTCCATAAAGCTTGGAGACTACATCACCTACAATAGGTTCATTTCTTTTGATTCAACTGTAGTTCTTGGATTTCTTTGAAAATATTATTAAACAATAACTTCCCATTTTCCAACCTCAAATCTCAGACTACATCATACTTTTTCTGTTTATTGGCCTATTTTAGGAACTTCAAATTAGTGGAATCATGCAATATTTGTCTTTTTATGTCAGCCTTACTCCAGTTTACATAATGTTTTCAAGGCTCACATGTTAGAGCATGTGTTAGAGTTGCTTTACGTTTTAAGGCTGAACAATATCCCACTATATGTACCACATTTTGCTTATTCAGTCTTTTGGTGGACTTTTTGTTTCCAACATTTGGCTGTTATGACTGTTGTAAATATTGATATACATTTACCTATTGAAGCCCTGCTCTAAATTCTTTTGTGTTTATACTCAGAAGTGGAAATAATGGTTCATATCTTAATTCCATGTTTAACTTTCTAAGAAACTTTCATACTTTTCCAAGTGGCTGCACCTATTTTCCACTTTGATAGCTGTGTTTTAGGCTTCTAATTCTTCCACATACTAAGAAATACTTATTATTTTCTTTTTGTTTTGTTTTGTCTTGGTAAATGAGAGCCATTCTAATAGGTGTGAAGTAACATCTCATTGTGGTTTTGATTTACATTTTCACGATGACTTGTAAGGCTGATCACTTCTTTATACACTTATTGACCATTTGTATTTCTTTTGGGGAGATTTGGGCTTCCCCGGTGGCTCAGATGGTAAAGAATCTCCCTGCAGTGCAGGAGACTCCGGTTTGATCCCCGGGCTCAGGCAATTCCCTGGAGAAGGGAATGGCAAACTACTCCAGTATCCTTGCTAGAGAATTTCATGGACAGAGGAGCCTGGTGGGCAGTCCATGGGATCGCAAAGAGTTGGACACAACTGACCAACTTTCACTTTCATTTTGGGGAGAATTATTTATTCAAGGTCTTTTTTGTTTTTGTTCCTTTTAAAAAACTGGACTTTTGCTGTTGTTTCTTTTATTTTTTTCAAATTTTTGTCTGTGATGGGTTTTTGTTGCAGCATATGGGCTTCTGTAATTGCAGCCTGTAGTCTCCATTGTCCCATGGCATGTGGGATCTTAGTTTTCAGACCAGGGATTGAAACTGCCTCCTCCTCATTGGGAGTAAGTCTCTTAAGCATTGGACCACCAGGGAAACCCCTGACAGTCTCTCTTAAATTAATATCACTTTAATGTCGATTGCACTAACTCTTCTCCTTTATAGCTCTTCTTTTCCCTTTTATGTTACTAATATCACAAATTACATACATGTTGTACACTTATTAACATTAATATGTAAATATTTTGTGCATTTTTCCCCAAAGTACTCATACATAGTTTAGTTGATTTTCTTTAGTTCTTTGTCTGTGTTTTCCTTTAGTTCTTTGAAAATGTTTACAACAGCTATTTTTAAGTCTTTGTCTATTAAGGATAGTTTCTGTCAATTTAATTTGAATCAGCCATGCATTCCTGTTTATTTGTACTCTATTTTTTTTTTGCCAGAACTAGACTTTTGAAATTTTTAATGTGATATATCCAGAATTAGATTCTTTTCCTTCTCCAGTGTTGCTGGGTTTTATTTGCGGTTGAAACTACAGTGTGTGCTAAGTTGTTTCAGTCATATCCAACCCTATGGACTGCAGCCTGTCAGGTTCCTCTGTCCAAGGGGCTCTTTAGGCAAGAATTGGTTCAGTTCAGTTCAGTTCAGTTGCTCAGTCGTGTCCAACTCTTTGCAACCCCATGAAATGCAGCACGCCAGGCCTCCCTGTTCATCACCATCTCCCAGAGTTCACTGAGACTCACGTCCATCGAGTCAGTGATGCCATCCAGCCATCTCATCCTCTGTCATCCCCTTCTCCTCCTGCCCACAATCCCTCCCAGCATCAGTCTTTTCCAATGAGTCAACCCTTCGCATGAGGTGGCCAAAGTACTGGAGTTTCAGCTTTAGCATCATTCCTTCCAAAGAAATCCCAGGGCTGACCTCCTTCAGAATGAACTGGTTGAATCTCCTTGCAGTCCAAGGGACTCTCAAGAGTCTTCTCCAACACCACAGTTCAAAAGCATCAATTCTTTAGCTCTCAGCCTTCTTCACAGTCCAACTCTCACATCCATACACGACCACTGGAAAAAACATAGCCTTGACTAGACAAGAATACTGCAGGATATTTCCATTTCCTTCTTCAGGGGATCTTCCCAACCCAGGGATAGAACCTGGGTCTCTTACATCTACCTGCACTGGCAATTGAGTTCTTTACCACTAGCACCACCAGGGAAGCCCAAAGCTATATTAGTCTGTTTGTTTAAGCCTTTTCCAAACTATATTTTAAAAGACTATTTCTTACTTATGTATTCCCTGAAGTTTCTGGTCCCTTTATGTCCAATTAATGACCAAGATTTCCTTGAATTCTAGGAGCTGAAGAGGACAGACAAACTAATATTGAAATGATTCACCTCTCCTAGTCTTTGCAGACTGGTTCTGTGCTGGGGAAGTCCATTACTAATAAGATAAACTTGTGCTGACCTTATGGAGGAGACTGAGGTGAAAGTTTTTCAGTATTCACAGGACATTTTTCAGTATATATCTTACCTGGATATGCACATGGCTTTACACTCCCCTCCCCCTTTATCAGTCAATTCACTTCAGTCACTCAGTCATGTCCAACACTTTATGACCCCATGGAATGCAGTGCCCCAGGCTATCCTGTCCGTCACCAATTCCTGGAACTTACTCAAACAATGTCTATCCAGTCAGTGGTGCTCATCCTCTGTTGTCCCCTTCTCTTCCTGCCTTCAATCTTTCCCAGCATCAAAGTCTTTACTAGTGAGTCAGTTCTTTACATCGGCAGTCCGAAGTATTAGAGTTTCAGCTTTATCATCAGTCCTTCTAAGGAATATTCAGGACTGGTTTCCTTTAGGATAGACTGGTTGGATCTCCTTGCAGTGCAAGGGACTCTCAAGAGTCTTCTCCAACATCACAGTTCAAAAGCATCAATTCTTTGGCACTCAGTTTTTTTATGTTCCAACTCTCACATCCATACATGACCACGGGAAAAACCATAGCTTTGACTAGATGGACCTTTGTTGGCAAAGTAATGTCTCTGCTTTTAATATGCTGTTTAGGTTGGTCATAGCTTTTCTTCCAAGAGGCAAGCATCTTTTAATTTCATGTCTACAACACCATCTGAGTGATTTTGGAGCCATCCCTCCCCGCCCCCCCCCCCAAATAAATCTCTCACTGTTTCCACTGTTTCCCCATCTATTTGTCATGAAGTGATGGGACCAGATGCCATGATCTTCGTTTTCTGAATGTTGAGTTTTAAGCCAACTTTTTCACTCTCCTCTTTCACTTTCATGAAGAGGCCTTTAGTTCTTCCCTTTCTGCCATGAAGGTGGTGTCATCTGAATATCTGAGGTTATTGATATTTCTCCCAGAAATCTTGATTCTAGCTTGTGCTTCATCCAGCCCTGCACTTTGCATGATTCACTCTGCATATAAGTTAAATAAGCAGGGTGACAATATATAGCCTTTGTGTACTCCTTTCCCGATTTGGAACCAGTCTGTTGTTCCATGTCCAGTTCTAATTCTTGCTTCTTGACTTGCATACAGATTTCTCAGGAGGCAGGTCAGATGGTCTGGTATTCTCATCTTTTTAAGAATTTTCCACAGTTTATTGTGATCCACATAGTCAAAGGCTTTGCTGTAGTCAGTAAAGCAGAAGAAGATGTTTTTCTTGAACTCTCTTGTTTTTTTTGATGATCCAACAGATGTTGGCAATTTGATCCCTGGTTCCTCTGCCTTTTCTAAATCTAGCTTGTACATCTGGAAGTTCATGGTTCATGTACTGTTGAAGCCTGGTGAGAGGGTAACATGCAGGAAGGCCAGGGGTCTCCAAACAGAGGAAATAGCTTAGGAGTGTCTGACATTTTTATCTCTCTTAAGCGGCAGGAGGAAACAAACTAGCGATACTTTTTCCTTCTCTACACAAATTTAAAAGGAGGTTTCTCTTAAAATACTGTGTTGCCATAATGACACCTGGTTTCACCTGAAGTTAACTATTCTCAAACCTGGAGATAACCAATGCATTTCTCTTATGGAAATGTTTATCTTAACCTCATGCAAAGAGTTGACTCATTGGAAAAGACTCTGATGCTGGGAGGGATTGGGGGGCAGGAGGAGAAGGGGATGACAGAGGATGAGATGGCTGGATGGCATCACTGACTTGATGGACATGAGTCTGAGTGAACTCCAGGAGTTGGTGATGGACAGGAAGGCCTGGCGTGCTGCGATTCATGGGGTCGCAAGGAGTCGGACACGACTGAGCGACTGATCTGATCTGGTCGGATGCTAATGTACTATGCTGCTGCTGCTGCTAAGTCGCTTCAGTCGTGTCCGACTCTGTGCGACCCCATAGACAGCAGCCCACCAGGCTCCCCCATCCCTGGGATTCTCCAGGCAAGAACACTGGAGTGGGTTGCCATTTCCTTCTCCAATGCATGAAAGTGAAAAGTGAAAGTGAAGTCGCTCAGTTGTGTCCGACTCTTAGCGACCCCATGGACTGCAGCCTACCAGGCTCCTCCATCCATGGGATTTTCCAGGCAAGAGTACTGGAGTGGGGTGCCATGCATTACCCCAAACTCTGTCTTCAAGTTGGTTCTACCTCTTGGCTCAGGTACTTGACAAACCAGTATTTTATACTCACATATTATTCCCCTAGTCTATATAAATGAAAGTATTTGTATGGTGATCTGCCCTTCTTCAAGATTCAAGTTAATCATTTTGTGGCCCAGGATGGACAGTTTGGTGCCAAGATTATCCCCAAATGCATCTTATGGGTGAGGGGCCTGGTGCCATTCTGAGTTTTAAGACATTCCTTTCTTTCATTAACAAACTGCTATAACCTCAGATATGCAGATGACACCACCCTTATGGCAGAAAGTGAAGAGGAACTCAAAAGCCTCTTGATGAAAGTGAAGGAGGAGAGTGAAAAAGTTGGCTTAAAGCTCAACATTCAGAAAACGAAGATCATGGCATCTGGTCCCACCACTTCATGGGAAATAGATGGGGAAACAGTGGAAACAGTGTCAGACTTCATTTTTCTGGGCTCCAAAATCACTGCAGATGGTGACTGCAGCCATGAAATAAAAGACGCTTACTCCTTGGAAGGAAAGTTATGACCAACCTAGATAGCATATTCAAAAGCAGAGACATTACTTTGCCAACAAAGGTCCATTTAGTCAAGGCTATGGTTTTTCCAGGGGTCATGTATGGATGTGAGAATTCGACTGTGAAGAAGGCTGAGTGTCGAAGAATTGATGCTTTTGAACTGTGATGTTGGAGAAGACTCTTGAGAGTCCCTTGGACTGCAAGGAGATTCAACCAGTCCATTCTGAAGGAGATCAGCCCTGGGATTTCTTTGGAAGGAATGATGCTAAAGCTGAAACTCCAGTACTTTGGCCACCTCATGTGAAGAGTTGACTCATTGGAAAAGACTCTGATGCTGGGAGGGATTGGGGGCAAGAGGAGAAGGGAACGACAGAGGATGAGATGGCTGGATGGCATCACTGACTCGATGGACGTGAGTCTCAGTGAACTCTGGGAGTTGGTGATGGACAGGGAGACCTGGCGTGCTGTGATTCATGGGGTCGCAAAGAGTCAGACACGACTGAGCAACTGATCCGATCTGATCTGATATAACATCCAGCTGAAGCCTAGCAGCGGGGTACTCTTTCTGCCCCCTTCTGATGCCTATGTCAGAAGCTTTCTCTATCTCCTTTATACTTTAATAAAACTTTATTACACAAAAGCTCTGAGCCATCAAGCCTCATCTCTGGCCCCAGATTGAATTCTTCTCCTCCAGGGGCCAAGAATCCCGGCGTCTTTGCATGATTCAACAACAAACTTTCACTGGCTTGGAGAATTTTGAGCATTACTTTGCTAGCTTGTGAGATGAGTGAAACTGTGTGATAGTTTGAACATTCTTTGGCATTGCCTTTCTTTGGGATTGGAATGAAAAGTGACATTTTCCAGTCCTGTGGCCACTGCTGAGTTTTCCAAACTTGCTGTCATATTGAGTGCAGCACTTTCACAGCATTATCTTTTAGGATTTGGAGTAGCTCAACTGGACTTCCATCACCTGTACTAGCTTTGTTCATAGTAATGCTTCCTAAGGCCCACTTGACTTCACATTCCAGGATGTCTGGCTCTAGGTGAGTGATCACACCATGATAATTATCTGGGTCATGAAGATCTTTTTTGTACAGTTCTTCTGTATATGCTTGCCACCTCATCTTAACCTCTTATGCTTCTGTTAATTCCATACCATTTCTGTACTTTATCATGCCCATCTTTGCATGAAATATTCCCTTGGTATTTCTAATTTTCTTGAAGAGATCTCTAGTTTTTCTCATTCTGTTGTTTTCCTCTATTTCTTTGCATTGGTCATTGAGGAAGGCTTTCTTACCTCTCCTTGCTATTCTTTGGAACTCTACATTCAAATGGGCATATCTTTCCTTTACTCTTTTGCCTTTTCCTTCTCTTTTCTCAGCTATTTGTAAGGCCTCCTCACAGAACATTTTGCCTTTTTGTATTTCTTTTTCTTGGGGATGGTCTTGATCCCTGATTCCTGTACAATGTTACAAACCTCCCTCCATAGTTCTTTAGGCCCTCTGTCTATCAGATCTAATCCCCTGAATCTATTTCTCACTTTCACTGTATAATCTTTGGGTCATACCTGAATGGTCTAGTGGTTCTCCCTACTTTCTTCAATTTAAGTCTGAATTTGGTAATAAGAAGTTCATAATCTGAGCCACAGTCAGCTCCTGGTCTTGTTTTTGCTGACTGCATAGAGCTTCTCCATCTTTGGCTGCGAAGAATATAATTAATCTGATTTTGATATTGACCATCTGGTGATGTCCATGTGTAGAGTCATCTCTTGTGTTTTTGGAGGAGAGTGTTTGCTATGACTAGTGTGTTCTCTTGGCAAAACTCTGTTAGCCTTTGACCTGCTTCATTTTGTACTCCAAGGCCAAATTTGCCTGTTACTCCAGGTATCTCTTGACTTCCTACTTCTGCATTTCAGTCCCCTATAATGAAAAGGATGGCTTTTTTGTAGCCTAGTTCTAGATGGTCTTGTATGTCTTCATAGAACCATTCAATTTCAGCTTCTTCAGCATTACTGGTTAGGGAATAGACTTGGGTTACTGTAATATTGAATGGTTTGCCTTGGAAACAAAAAGAGATCAATCTGCCATTTTTGAGACTGCTTTCAAGAACTGCATTTCAGACTTTTTTGTTGACTATAATGGCTGCTCCATTTCTTCTAAGGGATTCTTGCCCACAGTAGTAGATATAATGGTCACCTGAGCTAAGTTCATCTTTTCCAGTCTATTTATTTCACTGATTGCTAAAGTGTCGATGTTCACTCTTGCCATCTCCTTCCCATTTATCTTGATGAATGGTATGAAAAGGCAAAAAGATAGGATACTTAAAGATGAACTCCCCCTTTATACATGGCTTGTTTTGAATGTCTTAATTTCCCAAAGAATGTCACTCCAGCTTCTCTTCAGGCCCTTTACAGTATGTTGTATATATCTGCCTATACTTTCTTTTCCAGGTATCAGTAGGTTTGCATTTCCCTTGGAGTTTTTATAAAAAGTGTGCAGTGCTTTTCCTGCTTGTGTTCCAAGTTATACAATAGAAAGACAAGTCATTTAATCTTGAAACTAGCCTCCTAGCAGGTTGCAACAGACATACAAAGTATCTTGCAAATAAGATTAGTTATTATCCCAAGCCTTTAAGGAAGAAAACTAGGAAACAGGTTGCTACTGCTCAAGAAGGAGGACTGCTACTCTGCCAGGAAGTGGTGGAACAGAGGGAAACCAGCATTTCACAAATGTTTCCTATCATTTTAAAGACTTTCTTTTTTTTTTTTTTCTTCACTGGGCTCTTGCTTGGTGCTGCAATCCTTTATTGTTTTTGAGAGATTCTACAAAGTTGTTCAAGCAACTTTTGGTTGTTTTTTAAATCTTTCTGTAAAGGTACTAGAATTTGGACCTTCCTAGTGAGCGACTTCACTTTCACTTTTTACTTTCATGCATTGGAGAAGGAAATGGCAACCCACTTCAGTGTTCTTGCCTGGAGAATCCCAGGGACGGGGGAGCCTGGTGGGCTGCCGTCTATGGGGTCGCCCAGAGTCGGACACGACTGAAGCGACTTAGCAGGAGCAGCAGTCTGCCATTTTGCTCAAATTAGTGTAAAGAATAAAATAGAACAAAATAATGATACAGAAGAAAAAGAAGAGAAGAATAAGAGAATGAAGAAGATTAGGAGGAGGAAGAGAAAGACTAACATACAAAAACTAGACCATTCAAAATAAAAGGGTGGTTTTTAGTTTATTTCCCATGGTTTTATTTAAACTGGTGAATTCCAGATTTCTCAGAGTAATACTATCAAGCACCAGTTATTAACAAAATATATTCTAAGTATGTCTAGTGCCTCAACCCTTATCCCATTTTCTGTGAAAATTATTGTGATCTTTTTGCCATTTTTATTGGAATTAAGTCGGAAGGAGTAAAGCAAACTTCCAATTTAGGAAATATTAGTACAAAGACATAAACTAATTTAACTCACACTAACAAGTTAATCAAGTATGAAAAAAATGCCTTATGAAAGAAACCTGTTGTAAAAAATTATGCTGAGAAACAATATTCTATCAAAAATAGCCCAGTCCTTTTGTAGTTCAAGCTACCAAAAATTTAAGAGCAAAAGCTGGTAATGAAAAATATTCATATTCCACATATACAAATAAGAGATCTGGCAGATATGAAACGTTATGATTTGAAGATATTGATCCCATCTATCAATTAACATCAATGTAAATTCGGACCTGTATGCTATTCTATGCTGCTTTAAACCTTTGGGGCCACAATTTTATAATCCATTCCCAAAAATCTTCTACTCCTGCATTGCATTTGAGTTCTGAATTAGATTTTATATTTATGAAATATACTGAGTTGGAAGGGGTCAATCAGGATTACTTACTGTAGAAAAATTATGGGTTAGAGGCAATGTTATCTACTTTTCATATTTTGGAAGATTGTTCTTATATCAAACCTGAGAAAATGGACTGCAAACTGCATTTCATCACACTCCTAACATTACCTCTTAAGAGTCATCAAATTAAGGTTGAACAAAGAAGGCCTCTGAATATGGCATTAAGTTAGTCTACTATCACTTGGTTATGTATGGCTTTAGTTGTCTCCTCTTGCAGAAGTCAATAAAATTCCCAGTCTCATCTAACTATGCTTTTTTGTCTCTTTCAAAGAGGCTTCACATGATGTATTTTGATCAAGTGAATTCATAGCAAATCTTGCTTATGTTCCCAGGAATTATCAGCCAAGATGTCCTAGAGATACTATGATTAGGTGATAACTTAGATAAAATCTCTTTCTTACCCTCTTTCCCTAAGAGCAAGAATTTCTATATGGACACTTAGGTTCCATGAAGAGACAACATTTACTACATGGCCTTGAAGAAGTATCAAATAAGCATTTATTGCTCATCATAAATGACATATGTATATATACACACACATACATAGACAGGTATACACACATTAGTTTATATGTGTGTGTTTAATATATATATATATATATACACACTGGTATGTATTGGTGTATATATTTATATTAATATACATGTGGTGTGTGTGGTATCTACTCATAATTAACAATAAATACTTACTTGATAATTTTTAAGACCATGTTATAAATACATGCATATATATCTGTGCACATGCAAATATATGTATCTAAGTAAGTATTTGTATGTATGTATGTATAGTACATATGTGTGTATGTATGTGTGTACATATGCATCTATCACTTCAATAAAAGCCTCCGTTTAGGGTGTAGCACCCAAGCAAACATGCTCCAAAAGGTCAATTTTATATTCAGCAGATTAAACTTGACATTATTGTAAAAAACTTTTAAAATATATACATTATTTCCACATATATATATACATATATCTGTGCTTACAAATATATATACATATACACACAATATTCAAACATAAATTTCCATATATTTTATATATATGTATGTTTATATATATATAAATTTGTTTGTTGTTTATCAGATCCTGCATTGCAGCTTATTAATATTCATAAAGTATTATGCTTTTAAGTCATTATGTAATCCAATTGAGAGTTAGTTACAGCAATTGCATTATAGTATGATTTAAAAAATACAATACTTCATGAATGATACATGATTGAATTAATGGTATTCAAAGGAGGAGTGATGCCCATAAACCCAGGGAAGGTCTGTGGATGACATAGAATATGAACTATAATGAAAAGATAAGGTGAAACTTAGTCTAACCTCAGGGTGAGAAAAGGGCTGTAGGTAAGGGAATGGCATGATATAAAGGCAAATGCTTAAAGTATATTCAGAGAGAAATGAAATGAGTAGCCCATCTGGAGTGGATGGTTTACAAATAAGAGACATGTACAATGATGAAAATAGGAAAACCAGTTTCTATTACTTACAACTTTTCCTAATAGAAGAATCAAGTTATTTTTTCAATAGAGTCGTGATTACATCAACAGAATGTAGGCATTAATATAGAGTCACAACTTGCAAGGCTTCCCTTGTGTCTCAGTCAGTAAAGAGTCTGCCTGCAATGTGGGTGGCCTGGGTTTGATCCCTGGGTTGGGCAGATCCCCCGGAGAAGGAAATGGCAACCTACTCCAGAATTCTTGCCTGGAGGATTCTAGGGACAGAGGAGCTTGGTGGGCTACAGTTCATGGTGTCACAAAGATTTGGACACGACTGAGTGACTAACTTTCACTTTTTTTCATAATTTGCAAAGAAAGCTTTTCTAAAATATCTCTCTGACTTATATAAATAAATCCATCAAAATGAATGTATGTGTACATGTGTATATGTCTGAACTTTTACTTTACCTTTGTAACTTAAAAAAAAAAAAAAATCATTGCAACAAATCTACTCAGAAACTGTGAAAATGGCATAAAGTGATTTTTCTCTAGATGAGATAGTGTGTGTGGTTTCAATTTAGGTTTCCAGTTTCCAGGAGTTTACACAAATTTAAAAATGAACTTAAGGGACAAAATCACACTCAAGCCCTTGCTCCAAGAAAAGAACATCATGCAGTAGTAAGTAATAAGCAAACAGATTGACTTTATAAATGGATATTTTATGTTATCCACTTCATAGGTGGTGCAATAAGCAGAAGACACACAAGTCCTCACTCTGGGTTTTATGGATGACAAATGAACAGGAATTAGGTTCCCCTTTTTCAGAGTAAAGGACTTCCCCCAAACCAGCTTCCTTCAGTCTCAAGGCAATACTTCAAAATTCCATGGACCATAAGGTATTTAGTCTCAGATAACAGCTCATGCCCTACTCCAGAGTAGGACAGCCAAATAGCATGTATGATCTTCCTGCTTACTTGTGAGCAAAGTAGTGCCTCAGACAGAAGTCCTTCCAATGCAGTGAAATCTACACAGTGTCCGATGTCCATGAATTCTCCTCAGCCCTTCATGAACAGATATGAATGGGATATAAGCAGGGCATTTAGATAAGAAAAATAAAAAAGAATCCAAATTGGAAAAAAGGAAGTGAAGCTATCTGTATTTGCAGATGGCATGATATTGTATATAATAAGTCCTACAGAATCACTAGCAATCTTTGAAAATTAGTAAATGAATTCAATAGTTTCAGGATATAGAGTCAATATTTCAAAATCAATTGTATTCCTATACACTTGCAATTCATACTTTAGAAATGAAACTAATGAAGCAATTTAACTTGCCATATCATCAAAAGAATAAAATATTTGGGCATAAATATAACAAAAGAAATGTAAATACATATTCTGTAGGTCAGATAATTCTATTAAAATAAATTGAAGTTACGTAAATAAATAGGAAAAGCTCATATTTATGGACCAGAAGATATAACATTGTAAAGATAGCAATACTCCCCAACTGATTCACCAATTCAATGTAATTTGTATCAGACTTTCAGGTGACTTCTTTGTAAAAATTATCAAGCTGATATTAAATTTCATGTGGAATTGAAAATGACACAGAATGATACAAAAATCTTTAAAAGAATGAAGTGTGAAACTTAAAAATTTAAACTTCATAATTTCAAAGTGAAATGAAAAGTAAAGTCCCTCAGTTGTGTCTGACTTGCTGAGGCCCCAGGCACTATACAGTCAATGGAATTCTTCAGGCCAGAATATTGCAGTGGGTAGCCTATCCCTTCTCCAGGGCATCTTCCTGACCCAGGAATAGAACCAGGGTCTCTGCATTGCAGGCAGATTCTTTACCAGCTGACCTACCAGGGAACTAGCCCAATTTCAAAACTCGCTACAAAGCAATGGTAATCAAAGCTAGCGGAGTTGATGGAATTCCAGCAGAGCTATTTAAAATCCTAAAAGATGATGTTGTTAAAGTGTTGCACTCACTATATCAACAAATCTGGAAAACTCAGCAATGGTCACAGGACTGGAAAAGGTCAGTTTTTATTCTGATCCCAAAGAAGGGCAATGCCCAAGAATGCTCAAACTACGGTACAATTGTGCTCATTTCACATGTTAGCAAGGTAATGCTCAAAATCCTTCAAGTACATCAACTGAGAACTTCCACGTATACAAGCTGGATTTAGGAAAGTCAGAAGAACCAGAGATCAAATTGTCAACATTCACTGAATCACAAAGAAAACAAGGGCTTTCTTTATGATTCCAGAAAAATATCTACTTCTGTTTTGTTGATTATGCTAAAACCTTTAATTGTGTGGGTCACAACAAACTATGGGAAATTCTTAGAGAGGGGAAGAGCAGACCAACTTACCTGTCTCCTAAGAAAACTATGCAGGCAGGTCAAGAAGCAAGTTAGAATCAGACTTGGAACAATGGACTGGTTCAAAAGTGGGAAAGGAGTATTTCAAGGCTGTGTATTGCCACCCTGCTTATTTAACTTATATGAAGTGCACATCATGTGAAATGCCAGCTTGATGAATTGAGAGAGTCAGTTCCTAGGTAAGTTGATAAGAAGTCCAGGGTGCCCAAGGAAGACAAAGGGGTCCAGAGCCCTTGAGAAGGAGAAAGGGGTCTGGGATTCTCAAGGAGAAAAAGAGAAATGTTTTTTCTAGATTGCTTTATCTTAGTCAATATAACAATGTATCTTGCTCAAGGACATGTTTCTCCTTAACAAGAACCTTCTGACTAATCTTGTTATCTTAAGAAGTATGTTGTAGGAGTGTGTCTGATAAGACCTTTCTATTGCTAGTTCTAATCTTGTTAATTTAAGTTATATGTTGTGGGAGTGGGTCTGGTAAAAGTATATAAGGCCTTGATAAGACTAGCTAGGGGGGCATTCTCTGTCCCCCTTCTGATATCTATGTCAGAAGCTTTCTGTCCTCTTCCACTTTAATAAAATTCTGCTACACAAAAGCTCTTGAGTGATCAAGGCTGGTCCCTGGTCCTGAAGCTAAATCTTCTTCTTCAGAGATCACAAATCTGACATCATTCACTGTAAGCTATCAGAATCACAAGCTGGAATCAAGATTGCTGGGAGAAATGTCAACAGCCTCACATATGCAGATGATACAACTCCAATGGCAGAAAGTGAAGAGAAACTAAAGAGCCTTTTGATGAAAGTGAAAAAGGAGAGCGAAAAAACTGGCTTAAAACTCAACATTCAAAACACTAAGATCAGGGCATCCAGTCTCATCAGTTCATGGCAGATAGAGGGGGAAAAATTGGAAGCATTATCATTATGGTGTGGTACTGAAATAAGGATAGACATATAGATCAGTGGAATAGAATTAATAATCTGGAAATAAATCCATGTCTTTACAGTCAGCTAATTTTTAAAGAAGGTGTCAGTTACTATTCAATGGAGAAAGAATAATCATTTCAATAAATAATGCTGAAACAACTGGAAAACCACACACAAAAGAATGATGTTTTTCCTTATCTTACACTACATAAAAAATATTCTCTAGTGCATCTAAAATTTAAAAAAGCAGGTAATGGTGTTGGCCAGGATGTAGAGAAATTGAAATCTTCGCGTATGGAAATGTCAAACAGTGTGGCCTCATTGGAAAATGGTCTTGAGGCTCAGCAAATGATTAAGCAGATTTACCAAGTGAACCAAGCATAGGTATATACCCAATAGGTATATACTCAATAGAAATAAAATCATATGTTCATGTAAATTAATAATATTAGTATTATAATCCATAATACTCAAAAGGTGGTAATATCCAAAAGCCCATCAAATGATGAGTGGAGAAATGATATGGTATGTCCATTCATTGGAATATACTTCAATGACAACACAAAAAATGAATAACATACTGATACACGATACATGTCACAACATGGATGAACCTTGAAGCAATATTCTTAGTGAAAGAAACCAGTCACAAAAGGCATGATATTGTACAATTCCATTTATGTTGAATAAGTGACACTATCAGGACAAAAAGTAGATGAGTGGTGACTTAGGGCTGTGGTGGGTGAGGGTCTAGTAGGGTGACAGCTAAGGGTTCTTTTCCATATGATGAAAATTGACTGACGCAGTGGTTGTACATATGCATGAGTATATTAAAAACATTGATTTCTATATTTCATGTGGATAAATTTTATATCTATATGTACGAAATGGAAAATTTATTTTAAGAAAGCATGAGGATCACCTGATTTTCTGTTTTGCCAAGATGGCTTTCTGAGTTTCCCCCTTTCTCAATAAAGCTCAATTCTTAACTCATACCTTGTGAAATTGTAAGTACAATTCAGACATAGAGGGAAGGAAATACTGTCATTTGAAGTCACTTGAATGAAACTTGAGAACATTATGCTAAGTGAAATAAATCAGACAGAAAGACAAATACTGTGTGACATGTGTGGAATAAAAATGTCACATTAGTAGAAACAAAGGGCAGACTGCTGATTACTGGAGGTGGGGTATGGGTGGGCTGTGGGAGAAAAGTATGAAGCTGGTCAAAGTGTACAAGCTTCCAGTTAAAGGATCAATATTTCTGGGAATGCAATCCACAACATGATGAGTCCAGTTAACAATACCATACTGTATATTTGAAAGTTGCTTAGTGAGTATTTTTTTTTTTATTTAAGTGTTCAAAACATATTTTATTGAATCAACAGCATACACTTCTGTTCAAAATCTTATAACATAGCCCAAAATATGGTTCCTTTAAAAAAAAATTATTGGAGTAGACTTGCTTTACCATGTTGTATTAATTCCTCCTGTACAGCTAAGTTTATCAGTTATACATATACTTGTGCATGCTGAGTCACTCACCATGTCCAACTCTTTGCGACCCCATGGACTATATGTAGCCCACCAGGCTCCTCTGTCCATGGGATTGTCCAGGCAAGACTACTGGAGTGAGTTGCCATTTCCTTCTATACATATAATGTAGTGTATATGGTAGTGTATATATGTCAATCCAATTTCCCCATTCATCTCACCTCCTTCTTCTCTTGATGTGCATCATTTGTTCTCCATATTTATGTCTCTGTTTCTGCTTTGTAAATAAGATCATCTATACCATTTTTCTAGATCTCACATATATACATTAATATAAAATATTTTGGAGAAGGAAATGGCAATCTAGTATTCTTGCCTCGAGAATCCCATGGACAGAGGAGCCTGGTGGGCTTCAGTTCATGTGGTCTCAAGGGTCAGACACAACTGAAATGACTTAGCAGCAGCAGCATACAATATTTGTTTTTCTCTTTCTGACATACTTCAGTCTGTATGACAATCTCTAGGTCCAATCATGGCTCTGCAAATGGCATAATTGTGTTCTTTTATTACTTATATTACTTATTTTTATATTCCATTGTATACATGTACACATCATCTTTATCCATTCCTCTGCTGATGGACATTTAGGTTGCTTCCATGTCCTGGCTACTGCAAATAGTGTTGCAATAAACACTGGGGTGCATGTATCGTTTCTGAATTACAGTTTTCTCCAAATACATGCCCAGGAATGGAATTACTTGGTCTGTGCTAGCTCTAAAGTTCTCACCACACACAAAATTGTGTATATGTGATGTGATGGATGTACTAACAATTTTGTGGCAATCACTTCACCAAAATTTATACATCCTAACACTAGGCTGTATTCTTTAAACCTGCACAATATTATATGTAAATTTTAATCTCAATAAACTAGAGAAAAGAAGAGATGAAGTCCTAGAAAGGCTATACCTGACACAACATAGGTATTTCCATCACAGTCTTTAAAATGTGGTGAAAATATTTAAAAAGAAGTGTCAAAGCTTGTAGTTTACATGCTGTTAGCCAAAATTACCAGTGGCCTTTTCTTAAAATGATACACACTTACATCCTTTTCTGCTCAATCTTAGAAGTCTTATAGTGAAATAAAGTATTTGATTAAAAACAAACACTACTGTATTATCTGCTTTTATGAGTCTGATTATTTGAGATATCTCATGTATACATGTGAAGTCATACAGTTTTTTCTTGTCCTTCTGAGTCTGGCTTTATTCACCTAACATCTTGTCCTCCAGGTTCACGGATATCACAAATGGCAGTGTTTCCTCTGTTTAAGGCTCAATAATGTTCCATTGTCTGTGTTACTACATTTTCATTTTCCATTCACTTGTAGAACACTGGAACTAAAATAGTGGTTGTCAGTGTCTGAGAGGTGGGGGAAGGGTGGACTTGTTTTTCAGTGGGTATCAAGTTTTAGCCTTTCAAGATGAGCGAATGCCAGAGACCTGCTGTGCAACATAGTGCCTACGGATAACTATAGCACTGTGCAATTCAAAATCTGTGAATAAGGTCCGTCTCATATTAAATGTTCTTACCACAAAACACAAGCACAAAAGTAAAACAAGGAAACTTTGGGAGGTATTGGATATGTCTATTACTTGTGATTGTGTTTGTGGTATTATGGGTGTTTACATAAACTTTTCAAATGGTGCACACTGAGTACGTAATATTCTCTGTATATCATTTATACCACAATAAAGTTGTTGAACAAACATAGCATAAAAAACACAATGTAAATGGGAATTTCTCCTCTCAGAAAACAGAAGCATTAAATGTATGAAAGACAAAAAAAAAAAAAACCAAAAAACTGTAAGTAGCTTGACAATGACACCAAACAGAGGGAGAGACAATATCCATATATCTGATTCTCCTATAGAACTCCCAGGATGGCTGAGCTCTGGGAAGCCTAAGAAGAGGGGTTAAAAGTAGAAATAAGATGTATCCAAGAAAATATAGTGTTGGAGAAGACTCTTGAGAGTCCCTTGGACTGCAAGGAGATCCAACCAGTCCATTCTAAAGGAGATCAGCCCTGGGTGTTCTTTAGAAGGAATGATGCTAAAGCTGAGACTCCAGTACTTTGGCCACCTCATGCGAAGAGTTGACTCATTGGAAAAGACTCTGATGCTGGGAGGGATTGGGGGCAGGAGGAAAAAAGGATAACAGAGGATGAAATGGCTGGATGGCATCACTGACTCAATGGACATGAGTTTGAGTGAACTCCGGGAGTTGGTGATAGACAGGGAGGCCTGGCATGGTGCGATTCATGGGGTCGCAAAGAGTCGGACACAACTGAGCAACCAAACTGAACTGAACTGAACTGAAGAAAATATAGACATTGATTTAATACTTTTATATGAAAGAGTGGACTTCATCATCACTACACCCACTTCCAGCCACAATGCCTACTACCTAAATGTTAGCCCCTTGGCAACTGTAACAAAAGATTGTTCTTTAAAATTTTATAATAGCTGGAATGAACTGAGACAGCTAATAGTTGTCACCAACAGCTCTTCCTTCCCATCTTGAATAGGTCAGGGGGAAGCTTATTGTTTGTCTCCTCTGGGGTCATCCTAAAAACAATTCTATTAACTAATAAGAATATAGAACTCCCTTTCAGTGTTTCAACCATCTGAGTCTTCAATATCAGTGGACAACTGAGAATTATAAGACATTTGATGAAGTATGTAACAGGAAAGGAAAAAATCGGAGATAATGAAATGAAAAGACAAATATGGAAGGAAACAGAAGTTTCTGGAGAAAGACAAAGAGCAATAAAACATATTAGTAACAAAATGTATTATTGGTATAAACAAGAATTTTTATATAAACTCAAGATTTTGAAGGAGTATGAAAAGTCTCCAAGTTTTTAATATTTTTATTTTAGCTACTCCATGTGTGTAGAAACCTTTTTATACATGTATATTTTTTCTTCATTATTCCCAAACACCTTAGCCTGAGACCACTATAGGGCTGCAAAGACTCAGCGCACTGGGAACATATGATTTTATGTCCTTTCTCTTCTCATTAAAAAGAAGATACTAATACTAGTTGCATTACCAGAGGTATTGAATTGCCTAGGATCTTTGGACTACTTTAATTTTCTTCCAGGGAGGTTTTTAACATTTAAAATTTTAATTTGCACTGTGTATTTTGCATGCTAAGATAGCTAATTTTTATGAGAATTGTTTAAAAGTTTTTCACTTCTTATCCCATTTTATTCCCTAATGACTCAATGACAAATATTCTGCTTTTACCACTCTTTTATGAAATAGACCAATCGAGGCAAAGTAATATCAGGTATTATGACCTTATTCAGAGCCAGGTTTCAATCCTAGGTGTACTGGTACCAGTCTACTATCAGCAGCTTTGACCCCCGTCTGTAATGTAGAATTTCATATCTATGAAGGGTTTGACCCTGAACCTTCAGATGGTCTGTAATGATTTCTTTTACCAGAATTCCTATGTAATTGAGTACTAGACCTATATACAATTTCCAAGTTCTTAATGCTTATTATTTATTCCCAGTATACCTGCTCCAATGTTAATATTATGGTTTTTTTTTCCTCTGAATATGTTTCTCCAGGGATCATTTTATGAGTTACAGTATTTTGCTCTGTAAAGGCAATAGAGCAGAATGTTTTGATAACAGTCTCCAGGGTCATATTAGCTTAGTTCAAACCCTGCTTCCACTAGTTACAGAATGTTTCATTATGGGGAAAATCACTTAGCTTCCTTTGTAAATCAGTTAAGTCAGGTGAAAAATGTGATTCAAATTTTAGTTACCTCCTGGACCTAGTGGGTAATTAAATTATAAAGTTCCTGTAAAGCAATGAGAATAACATTTGGCATGTAATAAGCATTCAGTTAATATTAACTATTATTTTTGTTAATAATATCACTATCATTATGTTCCTGAGTTCTGTTCTATAACTTTGGCAAAGTCTTTTAAATAGACATTTGGGGTTTGAAAGACTGAATACTGGTGATGGGATAGCTTAGTATATACTATAGGCAATCTTGGAGAAGGCAATGGCACCCTACTCCAGTATTCTTGCATGGAAAATCCCATAGACAGAGGAGCCTGGTAGGCTGTGGTTCATGGGGTCGCTAAGAGTCGGACATGACTGAGTGACTTCACTTTCACTTTTCACTTTCATGCGTTGGAGAAGGAAATGGCAGCCCACTCCAGTGTCCTTGCCTGGAGAATCCCAGGGACGGGGGAGCCTGGTAGGCTGCATCTATGGGGTCGCACAGAGTCGGACAGGACTGAAGTGACTTAGCAGTAGCAGCAGCATAAACAATCTGGTTATATTTAATAGAGGAACCAGTGAAAAACTTGACTTGGGCACAAGTGTGTGCTTGCTTAGTTACTTCAGTTGTGCCCAACTCTTTGCGACCTATGTACTGTAGCCCACCAGGCTCCTCTTTCCATGGGATTCTCCAGGCCAGAATACTAGAATAGGTAGTCATGCTCCAGGGAATCTTCCCAACCCAAGGATTAAATCTGCATTTCCTGCATTGCAGGTGGATTTTTTTTCCCACTGAGCCACCTGGGAAGCCCTTGGGGATATAACACACATAATCTCTCCATTGTTCTAATCCAAATGACCATGGGAGGTTGGCTCCTCATCTCTTGGTGCTGTTTATCACTACCAGGTTTCCTGACCCATCAGACACAGTGGTTCATATGACACGATGCTGCCTTGTTGTAGCATTCACTTCAGTGTCACCTGAGACTGAGAGAGCACATCATGTAAGGACTGCATTCCTCCCATTTATAAAGTTTTTTTTTTTAATTTTTAAATTATTATAGACTCATTTGTAAGGTATAATCTGGAGAAAAACTGTACCCTTTACCCAATTTCTCTGCATTGTAACACCTTGCAAAACTATAGTATAATATTACAAACAGGATATTGATATTTACGGTCATGATATCGAACAGTTCCATCAGCACAATGATGACAGGTATTGACCTTTTATAGCCAAATCCACAGCCCTCTTTGTCCTTGACCTGGCAAAGAATATCTGTATAGATACATCTATATCTATATAAATATAGAATATCTTCTATATTTTTGTCAACTAAGAAATTATGTATAAATGAAATCATACAGTAGGTGACCTTTCAGAATTTATTTCTGTATTTATTTCAGCCTAATACATCTAAGATACTCTGCTACTGTTCTTTTTTGCTGAGTAGTATTACATAATATGGATCTATCACACTTTGCTTAGCAATTCACCCACTGATGTATATCTGGGCTGTTTCCAGGTTTTGGCTACTAAAAATCTTAATTGTTATAAACATTCATATAAAATTTTTGTGTATACAAATTTTCATTTTCTCTGGAAAATACATGAAAAATTCTAATTGGTGGGTCATAGGATAGTTGTGTATTTGAAAATTTAAGGACCTGCCAAGTTGTACTCTGGGAGTGTCTGTATGAATTTTCATCTTCACCAGGAATGAAAGAGAGTTCCTGTTGTTACAGATCCTCTTCCGTGTGTGCTATTGTCCATTTAAGGGTTTGTAGACATACTAATGGGCTCCCCTAGTGGCTAGGTTGGTAAGGAATCAGCCTGCAATAAAGGAGAGCTGGGTTCATTAGCTAGACCAAGAAGATCCCCTGGAGAAGGAAATAGCAAGGTACCTCAGTATTCTTGCCTGGGAAATCTCATGGACAGAGGAACCTGACAGGCTACAGTCCACAGGATCACTAGAATTGGGCATGACTTAGTGACTAGAATGCCACCACCACTAGACATTCTAAAAAGTGTGTGTGTGTACGTGCATGCTAAGTCACTTCAGTTGTGTCTGATTCTAAAACCCTATGGACTATAGCCTGCCAGGTTCTGTCTGTCCATGGGATTCTCCAGGCAAGAATATTGGAGTGGGTTACCATGCCCTCCTCCAGGGGATCTTCCCAACCCAGGGACTGAATCCATGTCTCTTACATCTCCTGTACTGGCAAGCAGATTCTTTACCACTAGCACCACCTGGGAAGCCCAATAAGTGTTTTTTGCATGCATGTGTGCTAAGTTACTTCAGTATTGTCTGACTCTTTGTGACTTTATGGACTGCAGCCTGCCAGGCTCCATCTGTCCATGGGATTCTCCAGGCAAGAATACTGGAGTGGGTTGCCATACCCTCCTCCAGGGGATCTCCCTAACCCAGGAATTGAACCCATGTCTCTTATGTTTAACCTGCATTGGGAGGCAGGTTCTTTACCACTAATGCCACCTAGGAATCCCAATAAGTGTGTTCAGTTCAGTTCAGTTCAGTCGCTCAGTCGTGTCTGACTCTTTGCGACCCCATGAATCGCAGCACGCCAGGCCTCCCTGTCCATCACCAACTCCGAGAGTTCACTCAAACTCACGTCCATCAAGTCGGTGATGCCATCCAGCCATCTCATCCTCTGTCATCCCCTTCTCCTCCTGCCCACAATCCCTCCCAGCATCAGAGTCTTTTCCAGTGAGTCAACTCTTCACATGAGGTGGCCAAAGTACTGGAGTTTCAGCTTTAGCATCATTCCTTCCAAAGAACACCCAGGGCTGATCTCCTTTAAAATGGACTGGTTGGATCTCCTTGCAGTCCCAGGGACTCTCAAGAGTCTTCTCCAACACCACAGTTCAAAAGCATCAATTCTTTGGCGCTCAGCTTTCTTCACAGTCCAACTCTCACATCCATACATGACCACAGAGAAAACCATAGCCTTGACTAGACGGACCTTTGTTGGCAAAGTAATGTCTCTACTTTTCAATATGCTATCTAGGTTGGTCATAACTTTCCTTCCAAGAAGTAAGCGTCTTTTAATTTCATGGCTACAGTCACCATCTGCAGTGATTTTAGACCTCCAAAAAATAAGTCTGACACTGTTTCCCCATCTTTTTCCCATGAAGTGATGGGACTAGATGCCACGATCTTCGTTTCCGAATGTTGAGCTTTAAGCCAACTTTTTCACTTTCCTCTTCCACTCTCATCAAGAGGCTTTTTAGTTCCTCTTCACTTTCTGCCAGAAGGGTGGTGTCATCTGCATATCTGAGGTTATTGTAGTAGCATCTAATTATTGCTTCAAATTGAAATTCTCCAATGACAAATAATCATGATCTTTTTGTACACTTATCATCTGTATATCTTCTTTGGTGAGGTGTCCAATTCTCTTGCTGCCCTCCCCTTTATTAAATTATTTACTTGTTGTAGAATTTTAAGACTTTATATATTTTGGATAAAAATCCTTTATCAGATTAGTGTTTTGCAAATATTTTCTCTCGTTCTATGACCTCTCTTTTCACTTACTTAATAGTTTCTTCCACAGAACATTTATTTTCAATGAAATCCAATTTAATTTTTTTTTTCTTTCATGGTTTATACTTTTGGCATTGTCTAAAAACTCATGGCCAAACTCAAAGTCATCTAAGATGATCCCCTATGCTATCCTCATTGTGTTTTTTCTGTTGCTGTTGTTTTATGTTTTACATTTAGGACTCTAATCCATATTTGAGTTATTTGTGTGAAAGGAGTAAAATTTTTTACAGATACTTTTTAAATTTGTTGATGTACAGGTGTTCCAGCACCATTTGTTAAGACTTTTATCCTTTTTACATTGAATAACCTTTGCTCTTTTTAAAACAGATCAGTTGATTATAGTTGTACAACTATAGTTGACTATTCCTGGGATCTCCAGTCTGTTCCATTTATATTTTTAATTGTTATTTTGCCAGTACCACTCTCTTGATAGCTATAATTTTATAGTAAGCCCTGAAAACTTGAAGTGACAGCCCTCTGACTTTGTTCTTCTTAGTATTATGTAGGCTATTCTATGTTTTTTTTCTTTTCACACAAAGTTTAGAATTATTTTACTGATATATACAAAATGACTCGGGATTTTGGTTTGGATTTTGTTAAATCTATAGAAAAAAAATGGGAAGAACTGACATTTCAGTATTTTTTTTTTCTGTCAGTAAGCATGGTATCTCTCTCCATTTGTTTAGGTTGATTTCTTTGACCAAAGTTTATAGTTGTCCTCATAAAGATCATGTGCACATTTTATTCAAATTATACCTAAGTGTTTCATTTTAGGTGCTAATGGAAATGTTACTGTATTTTTAATGTTGAATTCCAATTGCTGATTGCTAGTATATACAAAAATAATTGGGTTTTATTATATGTATCCTGTAAAGTCATTACTGTGCTGTGTGCTTAGTTGCTCAGTCGTGTCCATCTCTTTGTGACCCCATGGACTGTAGCCCGCCAGGCTCCTCTGTCCATGGGGATTCTCCAGGCAAGAATACTAGAGTGGGTTGCCATGCCCTCCTCCAGGAGATCCTCCCAACCCAGGGATCAAACCCAGGTTTCCCACTTTGCAGGTGGATTCTTTGCCATCTGAACCACCAGGGAGCTATCACTTCTTAGTTCCGTGAGTTTTTTGTTGACTCTTTGTGATTCTCCAGTGAATTACATCATGTGAAAACAAAGTCAGTTTTGCTTCTCTTTTCCTAATCCACATACTTTTCATTTCTTTTCTTGTCTTATTTGATTAGCAAGAATTTTCACTACAATGCTAAGTAAGAATAGTGAGAAGGGGCATGCTTGTTCTTGGTCTTGGCAGTAAAGCTTCCAGTTTTTCATCATTAAGTATTATGTTCCTCAGTTTTAGCAAATGTTCTTTTTCAGGTTAAGCAACTTCCTCTCTATTCATTTGTTATTGAGGGCTGTTATGTATAGGTGGCAGATTTTTTTCAGAAATTTTTTCTGCATCTATTTATATGGTTACATGACTTCTTTAGTCTGTTGATGTGATGTTTTATGTTACTTGACTTTCAATGTTGAACTTAACTTGAAAAACTAAGATAATTTCCACTCAGTTGTAGTATATAATTATTTGTATACATTTTTAGATTCAATATACTGTGATTTTATTGAGAATTTTTGCATCCACATTCATAAAAGATGTTGATATTTAGTTTTCCATTCTTGTAATGACTTCATCCAGTTTTACAGTAATGCTGATTTCATAAGATGAATTAGAAAGTGTTGCTTCTGCTGTTTTCTTAAAGAGACTCAAGAAAATTGACAGTTCCTTATTTAGATATTTGACACACTTCACTGGTGAAACCATCTAGGTCTTAGATTTTCCACTTTGGAAAGCTGTTAATTTTTTGTTTGATTTCTTTGATAGATACAAACCTGTTCAGGTTATCAGGCTCTGTAAGTTTTGTTATTGTATATTGTGATAATCAAGGATTTCTTCTGGTTTTTAACTCAAACTTGTTAGTTACAGCTGTCAATTATATTTCTTTATAATTCTTGAATGTCTATGGGATCAATAGTTATGATATGTCTTTCAGTAGCTGTCTTAATAATCTGTGTCTTGTTCTTCCTTGTTAGAATAGCTAGAAATTTATTAATTTTATTTAACTTTGAAAAAAACAGCTTTTTACATTATTGCTTTCCCTATTCCCTTTAAGTTTCAATTTAATCAATTTCTTTTTTAATTGAAATATAGTTGATTTATAATATTAGTTGCAGATGTACAACATAGTGATTCAATATTTTTACAGATGATAGTCAACTTAAAGTTAATGCAAAAATATCTTTACTGTGTTGTACATTATATCTTGTTGCTAATCTATATCACAGAGTACTTGTAGCTCTTAAATCCATACTGTATCTTACTTCATCCTCCTTCCTCCTATACACTGACACCAATTAGTTGTTCTCTATATCTGTGAAATTGATTCTATTTTTTATATATATATACACATTTAAAAAAATTTTATACATTTGTTTTTATTTTTTAGATTCCACATAAAAGTGATATGTATCTGACTTATTTCACTAAATGTAATACTCTCTAGGTCCATCTATGTTGTTGCAGATGGTCATTTCATTCTTTATTTGACTGAATCATATTCCATAGTATTTTATGTGTGTAAAATACACCACATCTTTATCCATTCATCTAGTGATGGACACTTAGGTTTTATCCCATATGTTGGCTATTTTAAATAAGGCTGGCTATGAATATTGGGTTTATACACCTATTTGAATTAGTGAGTTCGTGGTATCAAAAATATATATCCATGAGTAAAATTACTGAATCAAATGGATGTTCCATTTTTAGTTTTTTGAGAAATTTCCATCCTGTATTCCATAGGGCCTGAACCAATCTATATTTCTACCAAAAATGTACAAGTGTTCTCTTTTCTCCACATCCTTGACAATATGGATTATTTGTGATCTTTAATGATAGCTATTCTGATAGATGTGAGGAGATATTTCATTATGGATTTAATTTGCTTTTCTCTGAAGATTAGCAATGCTGAGCATCCTAACAGGTGCCTGTTTACATTCTCTATGTATTTGAAAGAATGTCTAGTCAGATATTTTGCCCAAAGTTAAATTGGGTTCTTGTTTATTTAGTTTTTACTATTGAATTCAAGTGGGCCTTTTACTATTGAAGTCAAGTAGGCCTATGAAAGTATCACTACGAACAAAGCTAGTGGAGGTGATGGAAGTCCAGTTGAGCTACTTCAAATCCTAAAAGATGATGCTGTGAAAGTGCTGCACTCAATATTCCAACAAATATGGAAAGCTCAGCAGTGACTACAGGCCTGGAAAAGGTCAGTTTTCATTCCAATCCCAAAGAAAGGCAATGGCAAAGAATGCTCAAACTACTGCACAATTTCATCTCACGTGCTAGCAAAGTAATGCTCAAAATTCTCCAAGCCAGGCTTCAGCAATATGTGAACCGTGAGCTTCCAGATGTTCAAGCTGGATTTAGAGAAGGCAGAGGAACCAGTGATCAAATTGCCAACATCCGCTGGATCATTGAAAAAGTAAGAGAGTTCCAGAAAAACATCTATTTCTCATTTATTGACTATGACAAAGCCTTTGACTGTGTGGATCACAACAAACTGTGGAAAATTCTTAAAGAGATGGGAACACCAGACCACATTATCTGCCTCCTGAGAAATCTGTATTCAGGTCAAGAAGCAACAGTTAGAACTGGACATGGGACAACAGACTGGTTCCAAATCGGGAAAGGACTATGTCAAGGCTGTATATTGTCACCCTGCTTATTTAACTTATAGGCAGAGTACATCATGAGAAACGCTGGGCTGGAGGAAGCACAAGCTGGAATCAAGATTGCCAGGAGAAATATCAATAACCTCAGATATGCAGATGCCACCCTTATGGCAAAAAGTGAAGAAGAACTAAAGAGCCTCTTGATGAAAGTGAAAGAGGAGAGTGAAAAAGTTGACTTAAAGCTCAACATTCAGAAAACTAAGATTATGGCATCTGGTCCTATCCCTTCGTGGCTAATAGATGAGGAAATAATGAAAACAGTGAGAGACTTTACTTTTGGGGGCTCCAAAATCACTGCAGATGGTGATTGCAGCCATGAAATTAAAAGACGCTTGCTCCTTGGACGAAAAGCTATGACCAATCTACACATCATATTACAAAGCAGAAATATTACTTTGCAGAGAAAGGTCCGTCTAGTCAAAGCTACAGTTTTTCCAGTAGTCTTGTAGTATGGATGTGAGAGTTGGACTATAAAGAAAGCTGAACACTGAAGAATGGATGCTTTTGAACTGTGGTGTTGGAGAAGACTCTTGAGAGTCCCTTGGACTGCAAGGAGATCCAACCAGTCAATACTAAAAGAATCCAGTCCTGAATATTCATTGGAAGGACTGATGCTTAAGCTGAAACTCCAATACTTTGGGCACCTGATGGGAAGAATTGACTGATTGGAAAAGACCCTGATGCTGGGCAGATTGAAGGCGGGAGGAGAACGCGATAACAGAGGATGAGATGATTGGATGGCATCACCGACGTGATGGACATGAGTTTGAGTAGGCTCCGGGAGTTGGTGATGGACAGGGAAGCCTGGCATACTACAGTCCATGGGGTGGCAAAGAGTCAGACATGACTGAGTGACTGAACTGAACTTACTGAATTCTTTAAGCTATTTATCAATTTTGAATATTAACTCCTAATTGGTCATATCATTTACAAAATTTTTCCCCCATTCAGCAGGTTGGTTTTCATTTTGTCAATGGTGTTTTTTGCTGTGTAGATTCTTTTAAGTTTAATTAGGTCCCACTTGATATTTTTGTTTTTACTACTTTGCCTTAGGAAATACTGCTATGATTTATGTCAAAAGATGGTCTACCTATGTTCTCTTCTAGGAGATTTATGGTGTCCAGTCTTACATTTATGTCTTTAGTCCATTTTAGTTTATTTTTGTATATGATGTGAGAAAATGTTCTGATTTCCCTTTTTAAAACATTGTTAGTCAGTTTTCCTGGCACCACTTTTTGGAGAGACTGTCTTTCTCATTTCATATTTTTACCTTCTTTGTTGTAGGTTAATTGACCATAAGTGTGTGATTTATTTTTTGGCTCTCTATTCTACCTAATGTGTGTGTGTGTGTGTGTGTGTGTGAGTACTGTACTGTTATGATTATTGCAGCTGTGTATTGTAGTCTGAAGTTAGGGAGCATGATATTTCCAGCTTTGTTCTTTCTTTCTTTTTTTTTCAATATTTCTTTGAAAATGTGAGGGTCTTTGATGGTTCCATATAAATTTTAGAATTACTAGTTATATTTCTTTGAAAAATGTCACAGGTATTTTGATAAGGATTGCATTAAATCTGTAGAATATTTTGTATATGGCCAATTTAATAATATTAATTCTTCCTATCCAGGAGCATTGGATATCTTTCCATTGCTTTATATTTTCTTCAATTTGTCTTCATCCTGGTTTACAGCTAAGGTGTCATCTTCCCTGGGTTGAACCCCCAAACTGGAATGTCCGATATGTAGCTTGAACCACTCACTCCCCACTGAGGATCTTCATCCATGTAATCTCTTTTTTATCTTCCTCCCTGGGTTCAAGTCTTGACCTGATTGCTTCTCTTTTCTTCCTATCTGATTCTGTGTGGATCATTCTTACAGCCTTGGTTGTACAGGAGTACAACCAGGCGGAGTCTTTCTGCCCTCTCTATTTCGTTTTCAGTGAGAATTGTTTCTCATGTAGATGTGTTTTTGTGTGTGCTATGTACAAGAAGTTCCATGGTTTCCTGCTCTACTATTTGATCTCCTCCTCTCAATTTTATTAATTTCTGATCTAATTTTTATTATTTATTTTTCCCCTCCTTACTTTATGTTCATGTTGTTCTTCATTGTTACATTTTCTAAAGTGGCAGTTCAAATAAGTGAGTTCAGATCTTGTTTATTTCCTAATTGAAGCATTTAACTCTATAAATTTCTTTTTTGTTGAGTTATATTTTCTTTAGTTAAAATATTTAAAAACTCCCCTTGAGACTTTTTCTTTGACCCATATGTTACTTATTTAGAAGTGTTAAATCTCCAAATATTTTGGGATTTCCAGCTGTCTTTTTGTCATTGATCTGTAGTTTAGAGATCAATAGGAGAGACTGTGGTCTAAAAGCATATTTTATATAATTTTAATTCTTTTAACTGTGTTAAATGTTTAAATCCAAGAATATGGTCTACTTTTCTGACCATTTTATGTGAGTTTAAGATGAATGCATATTCTGCTGTTGTTGGCTAAAGTATTGTATAAAATGTCCATTATATCTAGTTGATTTATGGTGCTGTTCAGTACAACTATATGCTTATTATTTTCTGCTTGCTATGTATGTCAGTTACTGGTAGAAATGTGATAAAAATCTCCAACTATAAAAGTGAATTTGTCTATTTCTCCCTGAAATCTTATCAATTTTTGCTAAACATATTCGTGTGCTTTGTCATTTGGGGTTTAAGTACTAAGGATTATTATGTGGTCTTGAAGAAATTACTCTTTTTATTTAATGCCTATTTTATTTAATGCCTCTCTTTATCTTTGATTTTTTTTTTTTTTTAATCTCTTAAGGCTTTCTGAAGTTAGTATAGCTACTCCAGCTTTCTTTTGGTTACTTTTATATTGCTGTATATTTCTCTACCCCTTTGTTTTAATCTATCTGTGTCTTTGTGTTTGAAGTGGAATTTTTTTTAATATGGCATGTAGTTGAGTGAAGTGAAAGTTGCTGAGTTGTGTCTAACTCTTTGAGATCCCGTGGACTATATATATTCTGGCCTCTAGACCAGAATACTGGAGTGCGTTACCATTCCCTTCTCCAGGGGATCTTCCCAAGCCAAGGATGGAACCCAGGTCTCCCACATCACAGGCAGATTCTTTATCAGCTGAGCCACAAGGGAAGCCCATATAGTTGAGCAGAGTGCTGCTTTTTTCTTTTGTTTTGATTTTTTTTAATCATTACGGTAAGTCTTTGACTTTTTTGAAAATATTTCAGCAATTTATTTATTTATTTCTGGTTGTGCTGGATCTTCACTGCTGTGCTGGCTTTCCTTTGGTTGTGATGAGTGAGGCCCGCTCTTTAGTTGAGGTGCACAGGTTTCTCATTGTGGAGCCCCCTTTGTTGTAGAGTCCGGGCTGTAGGATATGTGGACTTCAGTATTTAGAGCACAGGCCCAGTAGTTGTGGTGCACATGGTGTTTCTCCATGGCATGCAAGATCTTCCTGGGTCAGGGATAAAATCTGTCGCCTGCTTTGGTAGGCAGACTCTTTACCATTGAGCCACCAGGGAAGCTAGACTCTGACTTTAATTGGTGTTTTTAGATCATTCACATTTAACATGATTATTGATATAATTGGATTTGTATATACCATATTTGTTACTCTTTTCTATTTTTTCCATTTATACTGTGTTATTTTAAAAACAAATATTCCCTTTTTGTCTGTCTCTTCTGGTTTTAAGTAACTATTTCATCTTCTTTCCTCTCAGTATATCAATTATATTTCCTTTAGAATATTTTAGTATCTTTTCTAAGGTTTGTAGTAAATATTTACAACTGACTTAACTCCATTTTCAAACAGCAGAACTCTACTTTTAAATAATACTATACCACTGTATGTATAGACCACATAACCTATAACAGGATATTCTCAATTCTTCCCTCTATCCCTTATAGTATTGTTTCCATTCATTGTATGTATCTATAAGCTATTTTAACCCAATATATTGTTACTATTATATCAAAAAAATAGTTTTCTATTAGATCAGACACTTACTCCTTGGAAGAAAAGTTATGACCAACCTAGATAGCATATTGAAGAGCAGAGACATTACTTTGCCAACAAAGGTTCGTCTAGTCAAGGCTATGGTTTTTCCAGTGGTCATGCATGGATGCGAGAGTTGAACTGTGAAGAAAGCTGAGTGTCGAAGAATTGATGCTTTTGGACTGTGGAAGACTCTTGAGAGTCCCTTGGACTGCAAGGAGATTCAACCAGTCCATTCTGAAGGAGATCAGCCCTGGGTGTTCTTTGGAAGGAATGATGCTTAAGCTGAAACTCCAGTACTTTGGCCACTTCATGCGAAGAGTTGACTCATTGGAAAAGACTCTGATGCTGGGAGGGATTGGGGGCAGGAGGAGAAGGGGACGACAGAGGATGAGATGGCTGGATGGCATCACTGACTCAATGGACATGAGCTTGAGTGAACTCTGGGAGTTGGTGATGGACAGGGAGGCCTGGTGTGCTGTGATTCATGGGGTCTTACAGAGTCAGACATAACTGAGCGACTGAACTGAATTGAAGGATGAAAAAGTTAATTCCTTAATTAATTCATTAAGTATTAATTCATTAATCCTTCTCTATCTCTTTTTTGATAGATCCATAGGTCCAAATTTCTTAATCTATATCATTTTCCATTTCTCTGGAAAAAGAATTTCACTTGTCTTTCAAGATAGGCAAATTTCCTCAATTTTTATTGTCTAAAAATGACTTTATTTCTTACTTACCATTCAAGGATAAGTTTGCTGAATATAGAATTCTGTTTCTTTCTCTATACTTTTCATTTTAATTAGAAATACTTAGCACGTTAATCACAGTTGTTTTAAATTCTAGGACTTTTTTTTTTTTTTCAAAATCTCCACTGCATCTGAGTTTAACCCTCATGATTGTTTGACTCTATACTATGGTTTTTCTTGCCTTTTAAAATGATTTATAATCTTTTACTGAAAATTGGACATAATGTATGAGATAATAGAAACTGAGGTAAATAGGCTATTTCAGAGCTGTCTAGAAGTGGGCTGTGTTTCATGGTGGCTGTAACTATAGATGCCAAATACTTCAATTTCCTCTAATAAACTTGTTTTTGTCTCAGTTTCCCTGACAACTCCTTCTTATATAATAGTCTGTGTCTTGAAGATCTCTCAGTTATAATCCACTGTTGTTATTATACTGGAACTGTGTTGATATGTGTACGCAGTCCCTTAGTCATGTCTCTTTGTGACCCCATGGACTGTATTCTGCCAGGCTCCTCTGTCTATGGTATTATCTCAGCAAGAATACTGGAGTGGGTTGCCATGTCCTTCTCCAGGGCATCTTCCCCACCCAGATTCAATCTGCGTCTCTTGCAGCTCCTGTATGGGCAGGCAGGTTCTTTACCACTTGAGCCACCTGGGAAAGCCTGTGTTGATGTAGTGGTTAATATTGAGAAGAGGATGCATTCTATACTATGGTGAGTAAATCTATATTCTTTTAATAGGTCAGACTCTCTGCACTATGAGCTTCAGAAAATTTCCTTAGGTCTTTTTTTGTCCTCTTACAGGAGGCAGGAAGGCTAGAAGGTCTGGAACTAACTAATTGTTCTCATCTTCCCCAGTTCAGATAAGGTTCTGGTAGTTTTTGTTGGGACCAGGTCTGTGTTATGAGGAACAAAATGCTTTGGGAATCTTTCAAAATGGTTACTTTCCCCCCAGATGTGTTTCAGAATCATTACTTTTTTCTCCTACTACTCAAATCACAAGGGGATTATTCTCCCATCTTCAACATGAGAACCTGTTATAAATCCTGGTGTTAGAACTCATGAAAATGTGGAGGGTTATCTAAAACTATGACTGCAAGAGTTTTGACTCTCAAGCTACTTTACATTCAACTTTCAACATTTCATTAATGGTTGTTTAAGTATTTCTGTCTCTTGCTAACTCCAGAAGCTTCTGCTCTTGAAGCTGTGACTCTGTATCCACATATCTTTGCAACTCTGGAGTGGCAGTTTTCTGTGTTAAATCAGAAAAAGGTATTGATTCAGTTTCTTCAGCTCTTTTCTTGTGAGTAATATGACTTCCATATTATTTACCTGTTGGAACAGATAGTGAACTGTTGTTTCTAATTTTTATTTTAGCCAGTCTGCAAAGAGTTGGACATGACTGAGCGACTGAACTAAACTGAACTGAATACATTACATACTAATATTTGACTGAACTTTCAATGTTCATCTAGTAATAGTGTTAGTCACTCAGTGATGACCGACTCTTTGCTACCCCACGGACTGTAACCTGCCAGATTCCTTTGTCCATGGCATTCTCCAGGCAAGATTACTGGAGTGGGTTGCCATTCCCTTCTCCAGAGGATCTAGCTGACCCAGCGATCAAACCTGGGCCTTCTGCATTGCAGGTGGATTCTTTACTGTCTGAGTTACAGGGAAGTCCTAATGTTTGTTTACCTATCTTTACAAATGCTTAATTGCCCTGTCTAGCCTCTTAAATAAAGTATCTGTTTATGTCATTTGCTATTTTCTAACTGAATTTCTGTTTGTTTGTTAACTTTCAAACTATGAGTGTTTTTAAATATTCTAGATACTAAACCTTTTTGGGATATATGGTTTGTATACACATTTCCCCAGTCTATAACTTGTCTTTTCAGCCTCTTCATATGGGCTTTTGCAGAGCAAACTTTTTTTTTTTTTTAGATTCTTTTTTTAACTTTAAAATATTGTATTAGTTTTGCCAAATATCAAAATGAATCCGCGAGAGGTATACCCACGTTCTCCATCCTGAACCCTCCTCCCTCCTCCCTCCCCTACCCTCCTCTGGGTTGTCCCAGTGCACCAGCCCCAAGCATCCAGTACCATGCATCTAACCTGCACTGGCGACTCGTTTCATACATGATATTATACATGTTTCAATGCTATTCTCCCAAATCTCCCCACCCTCTCCCTCTCCCACAGAGTCCATAAGACTGATCTATACATCGGTGTCTCTTTTGCTGTCTTGTACACAGGGTTATTGTTACCATCTTTCTAAATTCCATATATATGCGTTAGTATACTGTATTGGTGTTTTTCTTTCTGGCTTACTTCACTCTGTATAATAGGTTCCAGTTTCATCCACCTCATTAGAACTGATTCAAATGTATGACCCACCTCCCAGAATATTGGAAATAAATGCAAAAATAAACAAATGGGACCTAATTAAACTTAAAAGCTTCTGCACAACAAAGGAAACTATTAGCAAAGTGAAAAGGCAGCCTTCAGAATGGGAGAAAATAATAGCAAATGAAGCAACGGACAAACAACTAATCTCAAAAATATACAAGCAACTTCTACAGCTCAACTCCAGAAAAATAAATGACCCATTCAAAAAATGGGCCAAAGAACTAAATAGACATTTCTCCAAAGACATACAGATGGCTAACAAACACATGAAAAGACGCTCAACATCACTCATTATCAGAGAAATGCAAATCAAAACCACTATGAGGTACCATTTCATGCCAGTCAGAATGGCTGCAATCCATAAGTCTACAAGCAATAATTGCTGGAGAGGGTGTGGAGAAAAGGGAACTCTCTTACACTGTTGGTGGGAATGCAAACTAGTACAGCCACTATGGAGAACAGTGTGGAGATTCCTTAAAAAACTGGAAATAGAACTGCCTTATGATCCAGCAATCCCACTGCTGGGCATACACACTGAGGAAACCAGAAGGGAAAGAGACACGTGTACCCCAATGTTCATCGCAGCACTGTTTATAATAGCCAGGACATGGAAGCAACCTAGATGCCCATTAGCAGATGAATGGATAAGAAAGCTATGGTACATATACACAATGGAGTATTACAGAGCAAACATTTTTAACTTTGATGAGGAATAATTTTTCAATGTGTTTTTATGGTTTATGCTTTTGGTGTCAAGTTTTGCTTAGCCATATGTATCAGAGATTTTCTCTTATTTTCTTAACTTTTAAACATTTTAAATAAAATAATTATATTTTTACATTTTATGTTTAAATTGATAATCAATTTGACTTAATCACTTATAAGGTGTGAGGTCTGAGTTGAGGTCTATGTTTTTGCTGTGAATTTCTAATGATGCTTCAGCAATATTTATTGAAAAAAATTATCCTTACACAATTGAATTTCTTTTTTTATCAAAATTCAGTTAATAATATCTGTGTGACTGTACTTCTGTGTCTTCTGTTCTCTTGACATATGTCTTTACCACTGCATTATCAACACATTGTCTTGAATTTTATTGGTATAAAATAAGTCTTTAAGGATACATAGAATGAATGTTCTTACTTTATTTACTTTTCAATATAAATTTTAGAATATGTTTGCTATGACTAAGAAAAATCCATATCAATAAGTAGTTTTGATAGGAATTGTCTTAATCATATGAATCCCCTTGGAGAATATTGATGCTTTTACTATGCTGAGTCTTCGAATCTGTGAGCAAGTTATGCGCCTCTGCTTATTTATATTGTCATTGATTTTTTATCCATATTTGTATTTTTCAACATACAAACTCTACATTTGTTTATATGGGCATATATTTAACTTTTCATTTCCTTTAGAGTGACTCTGAGTGGTTTTGTGCTTTTAATTTTGGTTCCTAAATGTTCATTATTAGAGGAATTATTGATTATTACATGTTGCGCCTCTACCCAATGAATTTTATCAGTTTTAGAGGTTGCATCTCTGTGTTTGTATATAGAGTATCTGGAATTTTCTATGTATATAATCATTTGTAGCCTATGTATATAATCATTTGTAGCCAAAAGGCTACAAATAGATATCAAAGATAGATACAAATAGATATCAAGATAGCTTGATATCTATATATCAAGCTATATAGATATGTGTGTGTGTGTGTGTGTGTGTATGTATATATATATATATATATATATATATATGGCCTTATTGAACTAGATAGAAGTTCTGGTACTTTGGTTAGTAACATTGGTGACAGTGGATACTCTCTCCTTTTCTCCAGTTTTACAGAGAAAGAATTCAGTTTTCCACACTTAGGTAGGATGCTGGGTATGAAGTTTTTTTTTGCTTTTGATATTTTGGATAAAAGAATATGCTCTTTTTTCAAATTGAAGGAGTTCCTTTCTGTTACTGGCTTGGTGAGAGTTTTTTGTTTAATTGCTCATTTTTAAACAGGAATAGGTTCAGGATTTTAACAAAGGTGATATAAATCTTTCATGATCATCGATAGATGACATATTTCCCTCTTAGCCTATTTATACAGGGAACTATATTAACTGATTTTTAAAACATTGAACCAGTCTTACATACTTGAAATAAATCTCATTTGGTTATCTATAATCCTGGAAGTGAAGTGAAATGGGCCTTAGAAAGCATCACCATGAACAAAGCTAGTGAAGGTGATGGAATTCCAGTTGAGCTCTTCCAAATCCCGAAAAATGATGCTGTGAAAGTGCTTCACTCAATAAGCCAGCAAATTAGGAAAACTCAGCAGTGGCCACAGGACTGGAAAAGGTCAGTTTTCATTCCAATCCCAAAGAAAGGCAATGCCAAAGAATGCTCAAACTACTGTACAATTGTATTCATCTCACACGCTAGTAAAGTAATGCTCAAAATTTTCCAAGCCAGGCTTCAGCAATATGTGAACTGTGAACTTCCTGATGTTCAAGCTGGTTTTAGCAAAGGCAGAGGAACCAGAGATCAAATTGCCAACATCCGCTGGATCATGGAAAAAGCAAGAGAGTTCCAGAAAAGCATCTATTTCTGCTTTATTGACTATGCCAAAGCCTTTGACTCTGTGGATCACAATAGACTGTGGAAAATTCTGAAAGAGATGGGAATACCAGACCACTTGATCTGCCTCTTGAGAAATTTGTATGCAGGTCAAGAAGCAACAGTTAGAACTGGACATGGAACAACAGACTGGTTCCAAATAGGAAAAGGAGTTCGTCAAGGCTGTATATTGTCACCCTGTTTATTTAACTTCTATGCAGAGTACATCATGAAAAATGTTGGACTGGAAGAAACAAAAGCTGGAATCAAGATTGCCAGGAGAAATATCAATAACCTCAGATATGCAGATGACACCACCCTTATGGCAGAAAGTGAAGAGGAACTCAAAAGCCTCTTAATGAAGGTGAAAGTGGAGAGTGAAACAGTTGGCTTAAAGCTCAACATTCAGAAAACAAAGATCATGGCATCCGGTCCCATCACTTCGTGGGAAATAGATGGGGAAACAGTGGAAATAGTGTCAGACTTTATTTTTCTGGGCTCCAAAATCACTACAGATGGTGACTGCAGCCATGAAACTAAAAGACGCTTACTCCTTGGAAAAGTTATGACCAACCTAGATAGCATATTCAAAAGCAGAGACATTACTTTGCCAACAAAGGTCCGTCTCGTCAAGGCTATGGTTTTTCCTGTGGTCATGTATGAATGTGAGAGTTGGACTGCGAAGAAGGCTGAGTGCCGAAGAATTGATGCTTTTGAACTGTGGTGTTGGGACTCTTGGAGAGTCTCTCTCTCAAGGGACTCTCAAGGGACTCTTGAGAGTCCCTTGGACTGCAAGGAGATCCAACCAGTCCATTCTGAAGGAGATCAGCCCTGGGATTTCTTTGGAAGGAATGATGCTAAAGCTAAAACTCCAGTACTTTGGCCACCTCATGCGAAGAGTTGACTCATTGGAAAAGACTGATGCCGGGAGAGACTGGGGGCAAGAGGAGAAGGGGGCGACAGAGGATGAGATGGCTGGATGGCATCACTGACTCGATGGACGTGAGTCTGAGTGAACTCCAGGAGTTGGTGATGGACAGGGAGGCCTGGCGTGCTGCAATTCATGGGGTCTCAGAGTCGGACACGACTGAGCAACTGATCTTATCTGATCTGATAATTATTTTATACATAGTTGAATTGAGTTTTCTGTATTTTCTTGATATTTTGCCCAACTTCATGAAAAATATGTATTTGTAGTTTTCTTTTTTATACTGTCTTTGTCTGCTTTAACAGAGTAATAGTGTTATTACACAGTCAGTTGGTAAATGTTTTTTCATCTTCTATAATCATATAAATACTACCTGGAGGTTAGAGTTTTTCAGTTATCATTGGATTAATATCAAAGTGTTACAACTTTATGTTCCCTATTGGAGGTTCTGTTCAGTTCAATTCAGTCACTCAGTCATGTCCGACTCTTTATGACCCTATGGACTACAGCACACCAGGCCTCCCTGCCAATTGCCAACTCCCAGAGTTTACTAAAACTCATGTCCATCAAATCAGTGATGCATCCAACCATCTCATCCTCTGTCATCCCCTTCTCCTCCAGCCTTCAATCTTTCCCAGCATCAGGGTCTTTTCCAATTAGTCAGTTTTTCCCATCAGATGGCCAAAATATTGGAGTTTCAGCTTCAGCATCAGTCCTTCCAATAAATATTCAGGACTGATTTCCTTTAGGATGGACTGGTTGGATCTTCTTGCTGTCCAAGGGACTCTCAAGAATCTTCTCCAACACCACAGTTCAAAAGCATCAATTCTTCTGTGCTCAGCTTTCTTTATAGTTCAACTCTCACATCCATACATGACTATTGGAAAAACCATAGCTTTGACTAGACGGACCTTTGTCTGCAAAATGATGTGTCTGCTCTTGAATATGCTGTCTAGGTTAGTCATAGCTTTTCTTTCAAGGAGCAAGCATCTTTCTGAGAGGTTCTGGGAATGAATCCATTCCCTTGTCCTTTCTAGTTTCTAAAGGTCACCTATATCCCTTGTTTCATTTCTCTTTCATTTATCTTTTATTAGTGTCAACAACTAAAAGTTACTTTTTATTGTATTCCCATTTGTCCAGTTCTGTCTCTACTGCCTCCCTCCTCTAGTTTAAGTCATCTCCTGATTACACTGAGCCTACCTATAAAATACAGGATAATCTCCAAGCTGGCACTGTTTCTACTATTCACAATTCTCCAAACATATGTGAGCCTTCCATGCATTTCTCTGGGATTCACTCCATGAGACAAAAATTTCCTCTACTTAATCTCATCTAAATTTTTTGGTTTCTGCTTAAATGGCTGAGAGGATCTATGAGTCATATGCTTAATTTCCTCAAAGAGCCTTTCACATGAGTAAATACTCTGACTTTTTTATCTTTTTGAGATATCAGCAGAGGGTTGTCTAGCCACATTTTTGGCTTTTTCTCTAGAGCAGACTTCCTATTATGAATCTTGTAGTGTAATTTTTTTTGTGATCTGATAGACTGAGACTATTCCAAATCACCAATTTCTGATTTCACTTTGCTTAACAGTTCTTATCTATAGCTGTCTCTTTCCCTGCACATTTTACTATAAGTGGCAAGAAAATACCAGGCAACAAGATTTTACTGGGAAATTTTCTCAACCGAATGTGAAATTACACATTTTACAATTCTGTGCAGCTTTCTCCTACTGTATAGCAAGAAACAGCTTTTCTCCAATTTCTAACAAAACTGTTCTTCATTTCCGTTTGAGCAATTGCCCTCATGAGCAGTGCTATAAATGCACATGTTTTTACAAATAATCTGCTCATCACAATTTAGGTATTCTCAAAGGCAATATATACTTTATCTACCATTGTTCTTGCTTTTTCCTTGAGCCTTACCAACAGAGCCTTTAACATCCATATTTTTACTAACATTTGTTCAGGTCAATTTAAGCTTTTTCTATCATGTTCCTCAAAATGTTTCCAGCCATTTCCCACTGTCAAATTCCAAAGTCATTCCTCCGTGTTTGGCATTGTTTTAGCATCACTCTATTTCAGTTAGGAAAATCTATATTATAGAGTTATATTGATGCTGTAGCAAATTACCACAAACGTCATGGCTTAAAGGAAAACAGATTTGCTATCTTGTAGTTTTTTGTTTTGTTTTTAAATCACAGGTCTGACACTGGCCTTGCTAGGCTAAAATTAATTTTTCAAGGCTCTGTTCCTCTACAGAGGCTTTAGGGGGGAATCTGCTTCCTTTCACTTTTCACTTTCATGCATTGGAGAAGGAAATGGCAACCCACTCCAGTGTTCTTGCCTGGAGAATCCCAGGGATGGGGGAGCCTGGTGGGCTGCTGTCTATGGGGTCGCACAGAGTCACTGAAGCAACTTAGCAGCAGCAGCAGCTGCTGCTTCCTTTGTTTAACTTGTTTGTTTTTTCAGTTTCTAGAGGCCACCAGCATTCCTTGGCTTTTGGTCCCTACTCCATCTTCATTAGCAACTTCCTGCTAAGGCGTTCTCATGCAGCCATCTGTCTGATTCTCTCTCATTTGCCTTCCAGTTCAACTTTTTAGACTATGGTCTAAAAAATGTCATTACTATGGTAATGACATTGGACCCACCCAGATAATTCAAGAGATTCTCCTTAGTTTAATATGAGTTGAGTAAGTAAAAATTAGCAGCCTTATTTATATCTTCAACCTTGAGTTATCTTTGCTAACATATTTACAGATTCCCAGGATAAGGGTGTTGACCTCTTTGGGGCCATTAATATGATTACCACAAAAACTAAAAATCCAAATGATCATATATGCAAAGTTGCTGTATAGTTCTCAGCTTCCAAGGGGGTACTCAGATTCTAGGAGTTTTAAGGAGCTGGGGATTAAAATTGGCAGCATTTTTCTCTACCACTCTTTCTAAGGGCATACAGGTGTGTTGGACAGGGGCTCTGGTTTACCAGTCTGGAAAATATGCCTGTTGTTCACAAAGATACAAACATTGATAATGTATATTAACCTCAAACTCAACAGCAGAGCAAATCCCTTCCAAAGGTTTTAGCTTCATATGTTTCTCTCTTTTGGTACAAGTCAGCATCAGCTAGATTAGTTTCATTTTAAACAATTAACTTTAAAAAGACACCTTAAATTAAAAGGAGTTTGATTTGAACAATTTTCTTGCAAGGTCTTAGAAAAGAGATTTGGATATCTGTCTAGAGTTTTATGTAAACCTTAAATTTACACATATTAAATTTGTTGGGGGACTGTGTAATTTCCTTGGTTCTGTATCGCTGCAACAAAAATTTGAAGCAATGGGTAGACCAGTGTTACAGCTCAATTACAGTTCAGTTTTATTTGGTAAGCAAAGGCAAATACATCCTCGAGCACGAGGGCGGGCCTACCCAAAAGAAGTGAAGAGAAGAACACGAGGCTCAATATTGGCTCCTCTTTTTTTTTTTTTTTTTCCTCCTTCCCCTGAACCTGCCATATGTAAATTGGGCTAGCCAGGAGGGCTGTTTGTTTCACCTGAGGTTCTCACTCTGGTCCTCGGACCTTCCTTTGTTCTATTTTTGCAGCTTTTTCCCTTCTTTGTCTTTTAGCCACCACCATTCTGTACTCCTTTTTCCTATTCTAACTACCTAACAAATTCAATTAAAATTAAATTGTGCAGACCAAAGTACATTTGCTGGTTGAATTTAGCCTCCTGGCCATACTCCATCTTTCTTGAAAACTCTCAGAAGTTTTAAAAACTTTTGAAAGGACTGCAAAGGAGACAACATTCTTATAAGTTGGTATGATTTTTGTGATGCATGATGAGAGTCTCACTCTCATGTTTTATTATTCTTAAGTTCCAATAGCTATAAAGATGAAAAATAAATACATGGGTTTACCTGATGGCTTTCTTTTTCTCTAAAATTTCAATTTTATTTTCAAATTAAGGAAGCTGGAGAAAAAAAAATATGTCTTTATAAAGGTAAAGGTACTTTCTAGACAGTTCCCATTTCACAACCATGCTGTCTTTTCTCAGGGCATCTCAGAGTGGATCAGAGATAAAGGGTAAGGCAGGAATTATGTAAATTACTAAGCTTCCATTCTTTCTTCCCCAGTTGCCATTACCTGAAAATGATTACATTCTATTATAGCAACTATAGCAAGCAGCTTTTAACTCACTGACAAAACTTTTTTACATATAAATAACTTGCCAATCTAATAAAGGGATAGAAACTACTTGTTATGGTAATGGATGAGAAACCTTCAACTAACCAATGAAAATATGATTTTTTCAGAAACTAACAGAAGAGCTGACTCATTGGAAAAGACTCTGATGCTGGGAGGGACTGGGGGCAGGAGGAGAAGGGGACGACAGAGGATGAGATGGCTGGATGGCATCACAGAATTGATGGACATGAGCTTGAGTGAACTCTGGGGGTTGGTGATGGACAGGGAAGCCTGGCGTGCTGCGATTCACGGGGTCACAAAGAGTCGGACTCAACTGAGCAACTGAACTGAACAGATAATGATAGATAATAGAATGGCATCAGATTGAGTTTTCTCTTGTTTTATATATTTCTAGAATAAGGTTCACAAAAAAAGAAAAGAAAAGAGAGAGAGTCTTGTTACAGTTATCAAAATTTTGTGCTTTGATTTCTTTTGAATTTGATACATTCCCAGTAAAATTAGGAGCTGTTATTTAAAAAGCATACTCACAGAAATACACTTTAGACAAATAATTCTCTGTGTAGTATTGCTTTCTGTACATTATCTTTTTTGCCATTACAAACTAAATTCTTACAATGAAACTCAGATGATCATTCCAGCCAGAACAACTCAGATCAACTCTTAGGGAGTCTCTTAATTAAACTGCTCATGAAACATATTGATTTTACCATTTGTTCCAGAAATTGTCCCCACCTAACTCTCAAATATTCCTCCCTTAGGAAGTGCTACTAGTTATGTTGAGAAGGTGCAACTCATGAATTTTGATCAACCAGAGTGCTAACCTCAACTCTGCCACTTACCAGCCTGTGACTATCCATAGCAGTATTCTCATGAATAATGGAGATGAAAATTATACCTCTCAATATAATCATATTGAAAGATTAAATAGATTAAATGAAGGACATCTTTAAAGTTGCTTGCATGGTTCCTCAAAAATTGTTAATGTCTCCTGTTCTTCTCTTCACCTTTACATCTGGCTCTAGATTTACCTATTTCTAGATGTAATGCTGGCAAATATTTCTTTTTGATTATTGCCTTGTTTAATGTTGTCTGACTGGATTACACATATGTTCTAGTTATTGTTTGTAGCTTGATATATATTCTGAGCAGGTTTTGTGTTTTTACCTCCTTATATCTGCCTTTAGTTTAGAAAGTGATACCTATGATGGATGTGAATTATAAAAAGAATGAGCAAGAACAGGAAAAGAACTCATTTTGACCTCATTTATATTCCCAATAGTTATCTTCACTATCACTAAGTTATAAACAAATAAGATATGTTTATCTCTTCTCACTTGGGAGAATAAAAATTAGTACTATAGCTTACCAGTTACTTTCTACACCCATATATTACAAGGGACATTCATAAACTCAGAACAAATTATTTTCTTAGGTTCAAAGGTCAAAACACTCTTCACTTGATGATGACTATTTATCCTTAATGATATTTCTTGACATAGTATTTTGCTTCTGCTTACTTTGGTAGACTTCCCAAATAACAATAAGAATAGTGATGACTTACAGTTAAAAGCTGGCTGGTCAGGAAATCTTTCATCACATTTTTCTTAGAAATAGATGTAATTTTTTCAAGTTTAAAGATGAGAGAACTAAGCCTTTGGATAGTAAAATAAAAATGATAAATGTCAGAGGCTAGAAAAGGAGAGAGATAGGCTTTCCATTCAAATCTATTTAGATCCAAAATCCATACCCTTCTATCAAACTCAAGTACTCCTCCTCATATTCACCTTTTCCTCTTGGTTTTACAGCCCTTGCTTTTGTCTCTCTGTTTAAAATGACTTGCTGCCTATATTGTTATTATCTGCCAGATATCACACACTTTAATAGACTTCTAGATTATTCCTTTCTAGGTTTGTCTTATCGTTTTGCTGCCTATGTTTCAGTTCATGAAGCAAAAGCTTATGGGAACAACCACAGAAACAGATTCCAAGAGAGCAATGGCAGTGGATGGTTGTATCAGCTGATATATAGCCCCAGTGCTAGAGAATTGCTATTTGACTGCCAGTCACACATTGCAACAGATTTTAGTTAAATCAAGCTCTGACATGATTGGAACAAAAACCAAATGAAACATCTGCCAAAACAGAAACTGTGTCAAACTCCTAAACAAGGAAGAATGTCTCTAATGGTATAACATCTGAACAATAGTAAAACTAGTTTCTATACAGTTTCACAAAATTGTCAATGAATTTTTTGGTGCCAGTGGAAAATACTTTTTGTATTCTTTTCATTCTCATCTAAGAATTACATTCCAAATTTACACGAAACAAATAAATTGAAGTATCAGAATATGGGGTAAGATTCAATTCAATTTAATTCAGTGAGAATATAGTCATTCAAGAAAAAGGAAACCCACCTGTTAGGCATCTGGGATGCATTCTGCATCAGTTGTGTCTAGATAACAATATCCTGCCTGATGAAAAGAGAGGCTCATACATGTCTAAATGCCAACTTATTTGCTGAGTTTTCCCATTTTACCTTAATGTTTGTGATTACATAAACAGATCCCATATTAGCAAAACTCAAATGGTCCTCCCTTTGCATGACTGAACATCTCCATCTATGAATGAAAGTGAATGTCGCTCAGTCGTGTCTACCTCTTTGTGACCCCATGATCTATACAGTCCATGGAATTCTCCAGGCCAGAATACTGGAGTGGATAGCCATTCCTTCTCCAACCCAGGGATCAAACCCAGGTCTCCCACATTGCAGGCGAATTCCTTACCAACTGAGCTGTCAAGAGTGCATTTTGACTGGGTCGTACAATAAAAAAGCCATATCACATGATACAAAGTTCCCAAGAAGGATTGACTATGATGCTTGCTGTCTTTAGGTTAGCCTTACTCATGGTTGTACAATGGCTTTTCCATTTCTAAGTGTGAGATGCAAATACATTAGTGTCTAGAGAGGAAAAAGAGCCCATCATCTTATGTCTCTAATTTTATGTCATTCTGGACCACTTGGCCATCTGAAAATGAAACAGGAGGGAAATGGGCAAGACACAACTTTTGAAAGAATGACATAACCTAAGGACACAACACAAACTGGTTAAAATCAAATGGGTCCAAGAGGACAGACAAATCAACTTTGACTGGACCTTGATTCTCAATCAGCAAGCTAATTGACATACCCAGAGGTGTCATTATAGTTCCAAGACCAACCTTCAAAAGACCAAAAAGTAGATGTTGGCCCAATTCCTGGAAATCTCCACCCTTCCCCAAAATGGTTAGAAGAATCCTCCCACTCATTAGCCTATGAAATTATCCAGGCCATAAAATCTAACCAGTCTGTATTTTAAGGCTGTGCTTGCCCTGTGTGATGGCCCACATTTTGTCTGTGGATTGTGTTTCCTTTTTGAATAAATCCACTACTTACCAAACACTTTGTCTCCCACTGAATTCTTTCTGTGATGAGACATCAAGAATCTGGGTTTCATTAGGTCCTGAAAACCAGATCTGTGATCTCACTTGAAAGACTATGGGTTTTGGCTGGGTTTGAGTCCCAGACATGTAGGTTAGAGTCCCAAACTGGCTTTTGGCTGGATTCGAGTCCCAGCACAGGGGTTCAAGTCCCAGTCTGAGGTAAACAGTTTCAAAACCAGGTTAATCATTCAAGGTCAGTCTATGATGTAGAGAATAAACAACTATTACCATCAAAGCACACAGGAGTGCACATCAAATGTGTCCTTGCTATTACCACAGTGCAATGTAAGAAGTAATAGAGGACAAAAAGTTGAAAGCAACAGTTACACTGATGAAACCAACAAAAACAATAATAACATATCTCCAAACAAAGGTATTGCTCTCTTCAGATTGATTGATGCAGGTTTCCTAAGCAATTAATTAGGGAGGAGGTTAGACATCACTATACATTTTTCTTTTACAAACTATATTTGGTTTGTATTTTATCATCTGTGACTTTGAGCAAGGTAATTAATCAGCTATTCCTTGGATTCCTTGCTGAAAAATGAGAACCTTACTAGTAATTGTTCTAACTATGTTCTAGCCATTACAAGATAATATGATAACCAGATGAGCCATTATTTTTAATTCAGTGATCTTTTAACAAGTTCTTCCTACATGCACTGAATATAAAAATGCATAATGCATATTTATACTCACATAATATTATTATTTTAATCATATTAAATTTTTTGAATGTCGCAACTAGTTCAATTTTAAATACTCAATTACAGAAATGAATATATAATCACATAGATTATTTTAATGTTCTTCTTCAATTTGTGCCTGGAGTCTTCTGAAAAAAAAGTTTATTTTGGATTCTCACCAATATAATCTCCATACCCCCAAACATACAAAAAAAAAAAAAAAAAACAACCCAAGAGCAGGAAAAAAAAAAAAAAAGCAAACAAGACTTTGCATTAAAATAAGCTTTGTTTTCTCCTCTTAACTGACTTCCTTTTATGCTAATAATTTCCCTTTGAACACAATTCTGCTTCCCCAACTGAAAATTTTTGGACTCAGAAGCCAGTGTTTATGACTTTTTTTATGGACTCAAGAGGTTACACAGAGCATATTAAGTCCTAAAACTTTTTGGACAAATCACCACTGCTGTTATTGTGAAGATTTTCTTTTTTACGAGTAGAATTTAACAGCTCATAAAATTCTCTTGCAGTTATGTTCATTTGGATTACAGACTTGTGCACTTGGTTAGCAAAGCTAATGCTTGGAGACTCTACTCAAATTGAATGACTACCCACAGAATTAGTGAACACACTACTTTTCTAATGCAACCTTATCTGAATGGCTTTAGGGTATAAACATAACATGCCTATTGCTCTGTATACAGCTGTGTCATAATATGAAAACTGCAAAGGAAGAGGGACAAATTGGCTATTAAGAATTAGATCCTTGTGTGTTTTGGGTAAGTACTACTGACCAGCCTTTTAGGATATGGCTGGACACTGACATAAGTTAGCAGTCTAGTATCTGTCTCCTTAGCCTGCACACATGCATGCATGCTAAGTTGCTACAGTTGTGTACATACACTTTACAATCCTGTGGACTGTAGCCTGCTAAGCTCCTCTGTCCATGGGATTCTCCAGGCAAGAATACTGGAGTGGGTTGCCATGCCCTCCTCCAGGGGATCCTCCCCACCCAGGGATCGAACCCTCATCTTATATCTCCTGCATTGGCAGGCAGGTTCTTCACTACTAGGGCCACAAATGTTAATTCACACCCCACTCAACACCACCTAATCCAGCTCTGCAACTCTCCCTTGTTCCCCATTACCTGCCAAGGGTACTGACAATATGCACATTCTCATGTGAAACCCGTTGCCTATACACTTTTTATTACTAAAAGAAATTCATAATTTATTTCACGCTATATCTCAAATGTGTTCTATCTTCCTGTACTAATTGTCATTCAGACACCGTCACCTGGTATGCTTTCCACACCCAATCTCTTATCCCTAATCTATTCTGTATAAGGGCAGATGAATCTTCAATTGTTTATCATCATTGTCTGCATAATCATCATTTGCATTGATCATCCATTCCATGCTAATCAAGATATAGAAACTTCACCATGAGATTTCACTATCCCAGTCATGTATGACAGGCATTATTATCCCAGTTACCAAGAATATTAAATAAAGGCTCAGAAAAGGATAGTAACTTCCTCAAGATCACACAATTGAAGTGTGGCAGAGCCAAAATTAAAACACAGATCAATGCAACTTCAAAGTCTCATTTTTAGCCAAGTCACTGAAGATGGGGCCTTGAAACTGAAAAGAACCTATCAATTTTAGAGAAGCTGCTGTGGTTGGATATAACCATGATATCTGTCAATCATTCAAAATCAACTCAGGTATCTTTTCTTAACAATTCCCATGGGGGATAATTTTTGTTTATATCAGTAACAAAAGATAAATTGAGAAGCCATAAGCAGATGCTATAAATTGGTCAATGTACTTGTATGCAAAGAATACATTGATGTATCTGCTGTATGATCTTTCATTATGTTAGTCCATCTGGAGCATGGTATGAACATAATACATGTGAGCTAATTAAAATGATTACTGGTAAAGTTCTTAACCAGGATTATGCAAGCTACTTTATTGTGATTTATACTTTACAATTAAACTCCGGTGCCCCATTTTACCCTCCACATTGATCAGTATGAATGTGTAATCACATGATAACATAAAATTGCTGGGGATTCTGCTGAATTGGTGTGAAGTTATTCAGTTTTGTTTTGTGCACAATTTACAAAATCTTATGTTGCTGGTTTAGTTCCAAACTGCAAATACACAAACATAAGAAAAGCAGTATATGCTGGAATGATTATTTTCCAAACTGAATTTATTTGGAAAAAAAGCAGGAAAAGGTGTTCCATGAGGAAAGAATTTTATGTTCAAAAAATATTTGAGGAAACTCACATAAAATATTCCTATCTTGGAGATACACAAAGAACTTTAATATGAGCCCTAAGATATCTTAAAAAAAAAAAAAATTTTATTTTTAACATTGTTTCTAAAATATATTTGACCAGAGAATATTTTGTCATTTCTGTCAATATCATTTTATTTTTTCTTATATGACTTTAGTATCCCATAATACGTATTTTAGAAAATATTATTTTGTGCATTTCTTTAAACATGAATGCCATCTCCAAATGTGTGCCATCTATGAATATTAAAACAGTAGAACAAGATATGTTTAGTTGTCTCAAAATAAAAACTAATTTATTTTGAAAGCTCTTCCCATTTTCCAAACCTATTTTCATTTATGATCTCATTGGAGCTTCATCAGTTACATTTTAGCTGCAATATCTCTGGTTGAATTTTCATCCTAGTGTCACAGGAATCTTGGTGTTTTACTGCTTATTTCCATCCAATCAGACTTTTTTCCTGTATAGTGCCACTGTTAAATTAAAAGCATGAAATGTCATTCAAAGTGTTCACTGTATGTCTGCAACTATTGTAATTTGAGAACCTTCATCAACTTATCCTGTCTTAGCTATATAATCTTATTTTCCACTGGTCTCCAGTACATTCATTCTGAATTATATTGGTGTGAAGTAATTAAATAGAATCACCAAAGAACCATTTCTAGAATAAAAAAAAGTAGTTTTACAATAGATGATTCAAAGCATCTATGTTTCTATTTAATAAGGATGTATCTCCATCTTAGTCTCAATTTACAAGTTAACACAGCTCCCTTAAGGATCATAAAATATTCTCTCTACTTCCAGAAGTGTAGAAAAAACAGAACATAGAATAGGGCAGGCAGAGCTTTGCTACATGAAAGCAGGAGAGAATAATCTTAAATTCACACTTAAAGGATATACTTTTCTCTTCCCAATCCAATAAATCTTTGGACCAATTCTATCAACCCCATTTGACCATACATGGAATCTGGGATTAAGGTGTCTACCTTTTGTTCTTTCTAACAAAAGATATAGTATTGGACAAACAAAAGAGGAACAATAGGAACTAGAACCTAAATCTTCATGGAATAATGTTAACAATTTTCCTTGACTTGGTATTTTTACTACTTCATTAATTCAAGGTAAGTTTAAATTCAGTATATGCCAATGCTATCTAGTATCTTGAGTGATTGAGTGAAAGTCGCTCAGTTGTGTCTGACTCTTTGTGATCCCATGAACTATACAATCCATGGAATTCTCTAGGCAAGAATACTGGAGTGGGTAGCCTTTCCCTTCTCCAGGGAATCTTCCCAATTCAGTGATTGAACCTAGGTCTCCTACACTGCACGCAGATTCTTTACTAGCTGAGCCACAGGGGAAGCCCATGTAGTATCTTAAATATATATAATTATGTTTACTGTGTAATTTTGTCATTCTTAATACATAGTTTTATCATCTGCATTAGGGTTCTTCAGGGAAAAAGACCAATTAGATAACGTGTGTGTGTGTGTGTCTGTGTGTGAACTGAAAAGCCCCCAAGATCTTCAATTGGTAAAGCTTCTGATGTAATTCTGGTCTGAGTCCAAAGTCCTGAGAACTAGGTGAACCAGTGGTGTATGTTCTAATTAAAACCCGGCAGGTTTGAGGCTCAAGAAATGTCAATGCTTCAATCTGCTTCCAAAGGCCAGAAAAGACCAAGGTCACGCTCAACCCCCCAGGCAGAAGGCATTCCTTCTTGCTTTTTTGTTCTATTCAGGTCTTCAGCTGATTGGATGAGGCCCACCCACATCGGGGAGGGCCATTTGCTTTCTTAGTGCACTGAGTTTCATATTAATCTCATGCAGACACACCCTCACAGACACACCCAGAATCATGTTTGACCAAAGGTCTGGGAACGCTATGGTCCTGTCAGGTTGACATATAAAATTAACCATCACTACCCCTATCTGTTATCCCAATTTTTGTGGCTGCAAAGGAGTATGACAGGGCTGTATATTGTCATCCTGCTTATTTAACTTATATGCAGAGTGCACCATGTGAACTATTGGGCTGGATGAATCATAAGCTGGAATCAAGACTGCCAGGAGAAATATCAACAACTTCAGATATATAGGTGATACCACTCCAAAAAGTGAAAGGGAACTAAAAAGCCTCTTGATGAGGGTGAAAGAGGACAGTAAAAAAGCTGACCTGAAACTCAACAGTAAAAAAAACTAACATTGTGACATCTAGTCCCATCACTTCATGGCAAATAGAAGGGACAAAAGTAGAAGCAGTGACAGATTTTATTTTCTTGGGCTCTGAAATCCCTGCAATTGGTGACTGCCGGCATGAACTTAAGATACTTGCTCCTTGGGAAAAAAGCTATGACCGGTTAGACAGCATATTAAAAAGCAGAGACATCAGTTTGCTGACAAAGGTCTGTAGAGTCAAAGCTATGGTTTTTCCAATAGTCATGTATCGATGTGAGTGAGTGAAGTGAAGTCGCTCAGTCATGTCCAACTCTTTGCAACCCCATGGACTGTAGCCTACCAGATTCCTCCGTCCATGGGATTCTCCAGGCAAGAATATTGGAGTGGGTTGCCATTTCCTTCTCCAGGTTATCTTCCCAACCCAGGGATCAAACCCGGGTCTCCCACATTGCAGGCAGATGCTTTAACCTCTGAGCCACCAGGGAAGCCTAGTGTGAGAGTTGGACAATAAAAAAGGCTGAGTGCTGAAGAATTGATGCTTTTGAATTGTGGTGCTGGAGAAGACTCCAGAGAGTTCCTTGAACTGCAAGGAGATCAAACCAATCTTAAAGAAAATCAACCCTGAAATATTCACTGGAAAGACTGTTGCTGAAGCTCTGATAATTTGAATATCTGATGTGAAGAGCCGACTCATTGGAAAAGACTCTGATGTTGGGAAAGGTTGAAAGCAAAAGAAGAAGAGGGCAGCAAAGGATCATTGACTCATTGGATATGAATTTGAGCAAACTCTGGGAGATAGTGGAGGACAGAGGAGCCTGGCATGCTACAGTCCATGGGGTCACAAAGAGTTGGACACAACTTAGCCACTAAACAACAGCAAGCCTGAGGACACCTCTATCACCTGGCTCTAGCAGCCAATGGGTCCCACAGAAATATAACTAATGGATAAAGAGTATTTAAATAGGTGCCACTCCTAGGGCATAGGGCACAGCAGGAGGCAACAGACCCAAGAGCTCCTGTGAAAAAGGCCTATCAGCTAATTTTCACGGCTGTGCCTTCAGGAGTAGGCATCTAAATATCCATTTGAGACTGATTAAAATACTGGCTTTTAGAAGTGGTAAAGATCCTGCCTGCCAATACAGGATAGAGATGTGGGTTCAATCCCTGCATTGGGAAGATCCTTTGGAGGAGGTCATGACAACCCATTCCAGTATTCTTGCCTTGAGAACTCCATGAACGGGGGAGCCTAGTGGGCTACAGTCCAAAGGGTCACACAGAGTTGTACACAACTCAAGCAACTTAGCACACAAGCATAATACTTTCCAGAAATATCAAAGGGTGTGAATCCTCTGCACACTCTCTCAGCTGCTTTCCAGAGCACTATGGAGAACTGGATTCACTTCTGCTGAGTAGAGAGGGAAGAATTCTGTTGGCCAGACTGGGCAACAGTAGGTAAGCAACATCTTTGGGAAATGCCACTAGTGTCATACTCTAATCCCAGGGATGTGGAAATGGTGAACACAATGGTGGGTAGAAAAAAACCTGGGGTTGCACCTTCCGCCACTTCATTCACCTGCTCCTTAGAGCCTGCATGCAGGGCATTCTTGGTGTTTATAAAGTAAATATATGTGTCAACTGGCAAGTGAATGAATAAATGACTGTAAAATTAAATGAGTGAATAAATGAAATAAAAGTCATGACCATTTATCACACATTTTTTTCATTCTTCACTAGAATATTCTAGCATCCTTTATTTTGTGTTGAGTTTAGAGATTGGACCCAGTGGCTTAATTTACCCTGTGGGATGATGAGTATTTATTTTTTCTAAATATTTCTATTGTAAATTCAATGAGATTAAATATATTCTTGCACTTGACACCAAACTACTCATTTTCATGTCAAGGAATTTATTAGGGTCAAATCAGTGCAAGTAAATTATTCACAAGCTGATGTAGATTTCAAGTTGAAATGCTAGTTATTATTCATATTAAAATTATGAATAATGTTCACAGGTAGCCTTATTTCTATAGTGGGTTATTTTTAGTTTCCTGCTTTTGAATATTGGTTTGATATAATGGTAATGAGTCACTTGACAGGCAAAATGAATATTTGTCATGATATAATATTTAAAGCAATTACCAAAAATTAGTCACTGATCCATTTTCTCCTGAAAGGTTTGTGAAGACTTTCCTAGTTGTTTGATTCATATCAATCTTTGCTCTCCCTCAAAGTTTGCTTCTTTTAAAGTATCTGTATTTCTCATTTTGTAGTTCATATTTTTATTGCTAGTTATATTAATTTTATGTTTTCATCTTGCTAAGGAAGAAAGTCATCTTTTTAAAATCCCATTTATACTTACATGCATTCAGTGTGGAATGGTTTATGTAACATTAATTATATTGTCTAATAGCACTTACAAGGCACCAAACTCTCATCTAGACTCCACAGATACTGTGGTGAAAATGGGATTCTCACCCTGAAATCATTACCTTACAGTCTAGCACTATAATTTCTCAACTGATTTGTATACAATGCTAAATTGAGATTCTTAGTTGCTAGAAAAACCTTTGTTAAAACTAAATATTTGTATATGCTCCTCTGGGAAAAAATGCCCCCATGGGGAAAAACAAAATCATGTTTCCTACTGGAAGCTTTTCCTCAAAATAGGTTCTTACTTCATTATATCCGAAGTGACAGCTTGTCACATACTGCTAACCTGAGTCCCATCCAAGGAAGGAAATGTGAATACTTGTGAGTGTATATATGCAGGCAAGGTGGCAAGGAGGCTACAGATGCTCCTACTTTATCAGCAATGTGAATATCAAGGGTCCCAAAAGCCTGGTGAGGAAAGATGACTTGCAGCCTCTATAACAGTGTTGGTGTGAGGGCAGAATTGTGGATAATAAATTTCATTTTTAGATGGGGGCAGAAACATTTTTCTGAGTCCATATCTAAGTGGAGGAATCTAGGTTTCTTTTGTTGGTCATCTTTTACTCAAGTCTTGGAATTGACAATACTGGAACAATTTGGGAAGTTAATGATAAGTAACATAAAACCTAATGCTGGCATTAAAAAAGTATGGCAATCTGATAAGAGATTGTTTTTGTTCAGCCACCCAGTCATGTCAGACTCATTGAGGGAGACAGGTTAGCAGACAATGAGATAGGGAATAGAAAATGTAATGGCACAAACCAGTCAGTAAACTAGAGACATCAGCTGTTTTCCAACAGTTTCAAAGATATACTCTCAGGTTTCCCAGATGAACACTTTTCAATTTAGTTGGGGTGTTCCAACTGTCTTTTCTTTGTATGCATGAGCATCCACTTATCTTAAAAATATAGGAGAGTGTTTTGAAAATTCAAGACAAAGAAACACAAATCACAAGGGATTTCATAAATTCCACATACAGATTCAAGAAAAAAGTAATCTCCTATAGAAAGTGAGAAATAATATATCTCAAAATATATTATTTGTAAATATATGTTCTAAAATCAACAAGCCAAATGAGGTTTAGGTAAACAAGATTGTATATTACAGACCTGTACTTAAATGGACCAACAAGATTTGCATATGATTCTACCTTTATAAATAAAAATATTTCAACACAACAGTCAAGAAATTTGTCCAGCAACTAGCAAAATGGTACTGCATATAAAACTTAACTATTTGGTAAATAAAAGACTGAGCTTTATGTGTGGGATGGTAAGATTGTTGGTCTGTGCAAGATATATTCTCTACAATAAAGCATTGGTCATCTTAACCTGATTAGCTTTTATTATGTCACCTTTTAAAGATTAATTAGAAGCAACTTTAGAAAGCCTCATCTCTAGGTCATACATCAAGCTCCCACTGTAAGAGCCTAGAGGGATTGTGTGGGGAAGGAGGTGGGAGTGGACGTTCAAGAGGAAGGGGACACATGCATATCTAGGACCAATTCATGTTGATGTATGGCAAAAACCAACACAATATTGTAAAAAAACCATTCTCCAATTAAAACATAAATAACAAAAAAAGAAAGAAATCCTCATTTCATAAGGTATTGAGATCTACTAATGAATAATGTTTGGTTTCATAAATCCCGATAAATGCAAATAAGCAGCAACCTATGTTGGATAATGGAACATTACCCAACATGGACATGGAAGAGCAGACTGGTTCCAAATTAGGAACAACATATTGGAACAATAGACTGGTTCCAAACTGGGAAAGGAGCAGGTCAAAGCTGTATATTGTCACACAGCTTATTTAACTTATATGCAGAGTGAATCATGCAAAATGCTGGGCTGGATGAAGCACAAGCTGGAATCAAGATTTCTGGGAGAGAGAGAAATAACTTCAGATAAGCAGATGACACCACCCTTATACCAGAAAGTGAAGCGGAGCTAAAGAAAGAGCCTCTTAATGAAAGTGAAAGAAGAGAGTGAAAACGCTGGCTTAAAATCAACATTCAGAAAATGAAGATCATGGCATCCGGGACCATCACTTCATGGCAAATAGATGGGAAACCAATGGAAACAGTGGTAGACTTTATTTTGGGGAGGCTCCAAAATCACTGCAGATGGTGACTGCAGCCATGAAATTAAAAGATGCTTACTCCTTGGAAGAAAAGCTATGACCAATCTAGACTGCATAGTAAAAAGCAGAGACATTACTTTGCCACCAAAGTCCTTCTAGTCAAAGCTATGGTTTTTCCAGTAGTCATGTATGGATGTGAGAGTTGGACTATAAAGAAAGCTGAGCACGAAGAATTGATGCTTTTGAACTGTGGTGTTGGGGAAGACTCTTGAGAGTCCCTTGGACTGCAAGGAGATCCAACCAGTCCATCCTAAAGGAAATCAGTCCTGAATATTCCATTACAAGGACTAATGTTGAGGCTGAAGCTTCAATACTTTGGCCACCTGATGCGAAGAACCTGATGCCGGGAAAGATTGAAGGCGGGAGAAGAAGGGGACAACAGAGGATGAGATGGTTGGATGGCATCACCAACTCAATGGACATGAGTTTGAATAAACTCTGGGAGTTGGTGTTGGATAGAAGGCCTGGCATGCTGCAGTCCATGGGGTCACGAAGAGTCAGACATGACTGAGCAACTGAACTGAACTGAATGTTGGGTAATTTGAAAGCTGCCAAGAAGTAAACCCTACTTAAATAATCCTTTGTTCTAGTGTCTGAAGTTCTTCTTCTTTTAAAATTTTTATTATTCCTCTATGCTACTAATAATGATTTTTCAATTTCTGAGAATTAACCACACCAGCTATTACCCATTGCCAGTTTTGAAAGTTTAACATTGAACACAATAGAAACTCAAGAGCAGAGGATATTAAGAAGAGAAAATAGTCTAGATGAAAGAGTGGACAAAAAAGGAAATCTTCACAAAGGTTTAAATTAGTCTTGGGACTGGCTCTTGTGCAGTCTCTGTAGGTGAAAGAGTGGCAGAATGTGGAACAGGGGAGAATATGTCTCTTGTCCTTTTGAATAACCTTGGAAGATTTTAAATTGGCAGTCCTGAGAGTCTAGCTCATGGATTTGACATGTAATTATATCGTACTTAACTCCTTTGAGGTGCTGGTTTTTGAATTTTCTCTATACATTGATCTCTCTGTCATTTTATTTAAAAAATCTTCATTTGCAAAGCAAGAAATGAACAAGCCCAACTTTGGGACTTCTACTTTGCCTATTTAATGAATTCTTATCTGAATTTGAATTTTAAATATTGTCTTTCCTCATCAAACTCATTTTCAAATATATTATTTTTCATTATCTTTAAAGATGACTACAAATGTAATGACCTAATGATATAGGAAAGTATATTTAGGGGTTAGTCATTTAGTGATGACTTTCAGAATATGCTTAATTCAAAAACTCAAAAGAAAACTAGTTTTTAAATCATTATATTGTCCTTTTGTCATTTCTAGGTTATTTAAAATTTTTTAAATTATCTTCATTTACCTCTGATCCCATTGGCCAGAAAAAAGATTACTATATTGTTACTGAGCCCTGTCTCTGTCTCTGTGCTAAGTTGCTTCAGTCTTGTCTGACTCTTTGCAACCCTATAGATTGTAGCTTGTCAGGCTCCTCTGTCCATGGGATTCTCCAGGGGAGAATACCAGAGTGGGTTGCCATTTCCTACTCCAGGGATTCTTCCCAACCCAGGGATTAAACCTGTGTCTCATATGTCCCCTGCACTGGCAGGACTGTTCTTTGCCACTAGTGCCACCTGCAAAGCCCTAATGAACCCTAGATAGTTTATAAATAAATAAAGCACTGTCTGCTCAAATTATAATACCAAACTTCCACTTTTTATACCATGCCCATGATTACTTAACATAAAGTGATAGAAGTAACAGTGATTTTGGCATTACAGACAATAAATTCTAGATCCACCACATTTGTGTCCTTAGGAAACTTGGCTAATTTGAAGAAACACTACACTTAGCAGTTATTGTCCTCATATATAAATGAGGACTATATATCTACCTTTCAAAGTTACTATGAGAATTAAATGATGTTACAAGTGGTTTTGTAGATAGAAACATGAATTGCCACTAAACATATCAACAGCTTTGCAAATTTATGTGATCAAGGAAGCACAAATTGAATGCAAATTTTTAATAGAATTCCAAAAATAATTTAAAAAACAGAACTATAGCTATATACATACAGGAAGAATATCAGTCTGGATCAAATAAGGACAGAGAATCACAGAATCACAGAGCAATTTAAATGGAGAAAATTTTAATATAAATAATCATAACAAGGGATTGTAGTAACAAGGCATTGTCTAATGGGAAGTAGCAAGAACTCTAATGAAGAACGGCCATTACACCTTGAGTAAGTAGAGCAGCCAGGTTGGAAACATCTGTCAGGAATGAGATTCAGCCCTTGATGAGGTGAGAATATCCATGGCCTCTGAATGGCAAAAAAAGTCACTGTGCTCTTATACTGCAAAACATTCCAGATTTCTGCCTTTTGGGACTTAATAGAGATTTGCCGTCAAAGAAGTTACTCACCAGAGCTAATCTACCAGGAAACCACCTGAAGAGAAGTGAAGGGAAGGCTGTTAGCTCATTCTGTTGACATCCATTAACTGCAGGAGATAGGGACAGGATAAACAGTGGCTGATGCAGCACCAGGGTCTGGGGAATCTGTGTGTCCAAAATGGTACACTGGAACCAGGAAGAGAGATCCTTTCATCCTGATACGACTTACTACGGCTGTATACTAACAAAGCTTGGCATTGTACCAGCTGGCTAAGGACAAAAAGAAGAAAAGGTCCAGATTCAATTTCACAGAACAGACAAAAAGGATAATTGTAGAACTGAGAGGAAATAAATTAAGCCAGACTTGCAAACATCTTTGAGCAGAAACTATATAAGTTATAGATGAATAACTACAAGCATTTTCATCTACATTACTGTATTCATGTAAACTTAAATTCAAGATCCATACATATGATAAAAATGTGAAGGAAAGCAGACATAAAATTCAGGTTTATAACAGGAAATGCGTATATGTGAAGGCAGGTTTTAAATGGCTTCAAACTTGTTGATCACGCTAAGTGATGAAATGTAATGAACTGAGGTGACCTATAAAGTCCAAAGGATTCAAAAAATACATTGGCAACAATAAAGAAGAGGTTGAAATTGAAGCATAAATCACAAAACATATTCTTGGGTGAAAGTAGTTTGAAAGTTTAGCCATAAGAACTTTCAATACACTTTTATTGCCCCACGGAAAGAATACCCAAAGACGAGAATGTATCTCCAAGGCAGACCATGAAATAGATATTTTTCCAAAAGAGTGACCTGAATGTGCAGCAGTTACAGCAAAGAATAGAAGTGAGATGAATCAAGGGACATAGATTAGTATGAGCACAATGTTTACAGTCTGGCTTCCACATTGTTTCAGCCTGGCGTCTTCTCCCTTTATTCTCCTTAGATAAGAGTTTCAGGATGTTCTTCCCTGGAAAAACTAACATTCGAGAAAAGATCTCTGTTGACACTCTTTCTCAATAAAAGGACAGCAACCAGACCAAGTACACAAAACTAAAACCGACTTGTCAATAAATCCTAATCCAAGAACACTTTGTTCGCAACAAGCATCAGTTTTTAATGTCAACAGCCAATAACATATCCAGGGGCATCAGTGAGAGAAAGATAAGCAAAGGTACACAAAAATGGAAAGTGATGGAATTTAGATCATTTTTGAAAAATAAATGTTTCAGGCTCACAGACGTGATGATATTGCATCTATATGACAAGAAAACATATGACACAAAAAATTAAAGGATCTTAAGGAAAAGAATGCTCAAACTACCTCACAATTGCACTCACCTCACATGCTAGTAAACTAATGCTCAAAATTCTCCAAGCCAGGCTTCAGCAATATGTGAACCGTGAAATTCCAGATGTTCAAGCTGGTTTTAGAAAATGCAGAGGAACGAGAGATCAAATTGCCAACATCCGCTGGATCATCAAAAAAGCAAGAGAGTTCCAGCAAAACATCTATTTCTGCTTTATTGACTATGCCAGAGTCTTTGACTGTGTGGATCACAATAAACTGTGGAAAATTCTGAAAGAGATTGGAATACCAGACCACCTGATCTGCCTCTTGAGAAATTTGTATGCAGGTCAGGAAGCAACAGTTAGAACTGGACATGGAACAACAGACTGGTTCCAAATAGGAAAAGGAATATGTCAAGGCTGTATATTGTTACCCTGTTTATTTAACTTATATGCAGAGTACATCATGAGAAACGCTGGACTGGAAGAAGCACAAGCTGGAATCAAGATTGCCAGGAGAAATATCAGTAACCTCAGATATGCAGATGACACCACCCTTATGGCAGAAAGTGAAGAGGGAACTAAAAAGCCTCTTGATGAGAGTGATAGAAGAGAGTGAAAAAGTTGGCTTAAAGCTCAACATTCAGAAAATGAAGATCATGGCATCTGGTCCCATCACTTCATGGGAAATAAATGGGGAAACAGTGGAAACAATGTCAGACTTTATTTTTGGGGGGTCCAAAATCACTGTAGATGGTGACTGCAGCCATGAAATTAAAAGACGCTTACTCCTTGGAAGAAAAGTTATGACCAACCTAGATAACATATTCAAAAGCAGAGACATTACTTTGCCAACAAAGGTCCATCTAGTCAAGGCTATGGTTTTTCCAGTGGTCACGTATGGATGTGAGAGTTGGACTGTGAAGAAGGCTGAACCCTGAAGAATTGATGCTTTTGAACTGTGGTGTTGGAGAAGACTCTTGAGAGTCCCTTGGACTGCAAGGAGATCCAACCAGTCCATTCTGAAGGAGATCAGCCCTGGGATTTCTTTGGAAGGAACGATGCTAAAGCTGAAACTCCAGTACTTTGGCCACCTCATGCAAAGAATTGACTCATTGGAAAAGACTCTGATGCTGGGAGGGATTGGGGGCAAGAGGAGAAGGGAACGACAGAGGATGAGATGGCTGGATGGCATCACTGACTTGCTGAACGTGAGTCTCAGTGAACTCCGGGAGTTGGTGATGGACAGGGAGGTCTGCTGTGCTGCGATTCATGGGGTCGCAAAGAATTGGACATGACTGAGCGACTGAACTGAACTGAAGGAAAAGAAAAAAAATTCAAGTATATTAATTACTTCTAGGAAATAAAAAACATTATCACAAGATAAAATATTTATACACAGAAATGGACTATAGGGTAAAACAATTCTTTAAACTATAATAAAAGTGACAATAAAATGGAAATTATGACAAAAGTAAATAAAAATCTATAAGAATTAATCCAAAACTTAAAAAAAAAGAATTAATCCAAAACATAAACAAGTCAATGAAAAAATCTTCCAAATGAGGGACTAGAGAAAATACATAATTGTTAACAGATTGTATTTTCCAAAGGTGATCATGATATCTCCTTACTCATATGACCTTGACACTGCTCCCACCCAGACATGAGATTCATATCTTTCCATATCATAAGGATCATGATCTCCTTATAATGAAAAGAATGTGGTGGAAGTGATATCATGTGATTTCTCAGATTATATCAGAAGAAGCAACACAGCCTCTTTAGGTCACTGAAAACACACAGTCTTGGACTCTTGAGCCCCAGTATAAGAAACAAGAAATATGATTATTCTGAAGCTGCTACACTGTGAGGGAATTTAGTCAAAGGGAAAATTCCATTTGGAGGCACTCCACTTGGATAGCCTAGTCTATAATTTTTCCCACCTAAAATGAGGCTGTATCTAGCAGTTTCTTCCCTTGCTTCAGGTTGTAATTGGTACAGGTTCTGATCCTTGACAGTAAAACTTCAGATTCTAATTCCTCCAGCTTCTTCCTTATTTATTTATCTATGAGTTTTGCAAAATAGATGGGGAAACAGTGGAAACAGTGTCAGACTTTATTTTTCTGGGCTCCAAAATCACTAAAGATGGTGACTGCAGCCATGAAATTAAAAGACGCTTACTTCTTGGAAGGAAAGTTATGACCAATCTGGATAGCATATTCAAAAGTAGAGACATTACTTTGCCAACAAAGGTTCGTCTAGTCAAGGCTATGGTTTTTCCTGTGGTCATGTATGGATGTGAGAGTTGGACTGTGAAGAAGGCTGAGCACCGAAGAATTGATGCTTTTGAACTGTGGTGTTGGAGAAGACTCTTGAGAGTCACTTGGGCTGCAAGGAGATCCAACCAGTCCATTCTGAAGGAGATCAGCCCTGGGATTTCTTTGGAAGGAATGATGCTAAAGCTGAAACTCCAGTACTTTGGCCACCTCATGCGAAGAGTTGACTAATTGGAAAAAACTCTGATGCTGGGAGGGATTGGGGGCAGGAGGAGAAGGGAACGACAGAGGATGAGATGGCTGGATGGCATCACTGACTCGATGGACGTGGGTCTGTGTCAATTCCAGGAGTTGGTGGTGGACAGGGAGGCCTGGTGTGCTGTGATTCATGGGGTCGCAGAGTCGGACACGACTGAACGACTGATCTGATCTGATCTGATGAGTTTCTATATTACTTCTTTGACAGGCATCTTATTTATAGTGGCTCTAATCTAACCCAGACAGATAAAGTATCTCTTTTCAGATTAAGAAAATTCAATGGCTTCAAGAATGTTCTTTTAAAGAATTCAGTTTCTTTAAAAGGTTTGGAATAATTCGAGTTTTCTATTTCTTCTAGAGTCAGTTTTAGTCAGTGCTACTTTTTAAAGAATTTATGTTTATAACTACATTGCCCAATTTGCTGACAGAATTTTTCACAAAGTTATTTTATCATCCACTTATATATACTTACAGGATCTTGGGATCTGTATTTTTTGTTCTTAATATTAGTAATTCTCTCTCTCTCTCTCCCTTCCTCCCTATCTTTCTCTATTTCTCAACAGACCTCTTGATATTTTATCAATTTTATAAAGCTTTTCAAATGAGTTTTAATATTAATTGATCTTATTTTTTATATTTGCCTTTATTTATGCTTTTATCTGTATTATGTCCTCTACTTTTCTTTAGTTCATTTTACTCTTGGTTTTTTAACTTCTTGGAAGAAGTATTTAGATCTCTTGTCAAAACTTTGTAATATATTTATTTGGGTTATAAAATTGTATTTAATATCAGATTTAGATTCATCCTATAGCTTGATATATTTTATTTTTCTTATCTTTGGATTCCTAATGTATTCTTATTTACATTGTGATTATTTCCCTAATTCAGGTCAAAATGTATTTCTCTAATGACAAAGAATCAAAGAATAATTTTTACTAAATAGCAAACCAGCCGTATTTGGGTGGGCTGCTGTCTATGGGGTTGAACAGAGTGGGACACGACTAAAGCGACTTAGCAGCAACAGCAGCAGATGATAGTGTTAGTAGATACATTGTATTAATAATAAATATTAATAGCATCATTACATACAATTTGGTTCTATATATATCATGCACATTAATGTAATGTTGCATCTCTATAAACGACTGAGCGACTAACACCTCTATAAATTGATAAATGTTAAACATACAAAAAAAGCTAAAGATAAATCAATGAATTTATCTAATAACCAAAAAGATTTCATATTTAAACTTAAATTTAGAGATATCTAATTGGACTTGTGTTATATAATATTGGTATAATGTCTCAGAAAGATGCATCGTAAAATTTTTTGTAACCTATCCATTGTTCTTTAGTCATGATTCTTGAATTTCTATTCAAATTATTTAATTTTTGTCTTGAGTGCTTAGCATATTGGAGTGTCTGGTGTTTAACTGATTGAAATGTGTTCACCTGCCCAAATAATTCACTACCCTATCTCTTTGTCTGCTTGAGGAACCATAAACTGAATTTGTATAGTTTGCCTTCCTTGTTTCTCTGGAGAATTTTTCTCTATCCACTCACCTTAACTAGATTTGTACATTCAGAATCCCAATGGAGTTTAATAGTTTTGCTTAGGGGTTTGACAATTCTCTTATTATGATAATAGATCTGAAACTACCTAATTTTACCTTGCTCATAATCTTCATCCTTTAACTCTTATCTTATTGAGTGTTTTTGACTGAATGAATAATAGCTATATAAATTACAGAATCATCCTATTAAAGCTTGTCAGGTTTGCCAATAATTCTTAATCAAAAATTTTGTTAAAAGTTTGGGGATTAAAATTTAAATCCTTTGGTTTAGTGTGTCATCATCTTCTCCTCCAATCTTTTCTTATTTATTTAAAATTTTGAAGTTTGCTATCTTCTGGCCTGTGAAGGTGTGGGTAGGAAGTTGAGATAAGAATGGGTGGTAGATGAGCCATTATGAAGGGCAGGCGCTGGATGAAAATAACCACACAGATACATGCATAGAAGGAGATCCTGGGAAGAGATGTAGAGCAATCTAGCTGTTAGTCAGGATGCAGCAATGTTCCATGCATAGATTGCTGTCTTCTCCTTCAGGGGGTAAGAGGAAAAGGGTGCAGGAAGATACACAGTCAAGAATGGGTTTGAATACTCTCCTCCTCCTGGCATTTTCTGTGTGGCAATTTTGTAACTAGTACAGATCTCTATAGCCCCAAATCATTTTTCACACTCATTTGTTTAAATGTTCATTTCTCCAAATGAACACTGACTTTGATATGAACTGCATTATTATTACAAAATTTTAAGATCATTCCATGAAAATAAATATATCAAATGTATACATATACATCCAAATAACTTGTTTACAATTTTTTTTTTTTTTAAATAAATGGTAGGTCATGTTAGGAGAAGGCAATGGCAACCCACTCCAGTAGTCTTGCCTGGAAAATCCCGTTGATGGAGGAGCCTGGTAGGCTGCAGTCCATGGGGTCGCTAAGAGTTGGACACAGCTTCACTTTCACTTTTCACTTTCATGCATTGGAGAAGGAAATGGCAACCCGCTCCAGTGTTCTTGCCTGGAGAATCCCAGGGACGGGGAAGCCTGGTGGGCTGCCGTCTATGGGGTTGCATAGAGTCAGACACGACTGAAGTGACTTAGCAGCAGCAGCAGGTCATGTTTGCTTTGCTCTTGTATGTGTTTATAATTTATCAAAATTGTAATTAACAATCATAAGAACCTTTGCTTTGGAAGCTCAGTTTATTGGTGCTCTCTAATTTAAGACTGTTCATGGGGTTCTCAAGGCAAGAATACTGAAGTGGTTTGCCATTCCCTTTTCCAGTGGACCACCTTCTGTCAGACCTCTCCACCATGACCTGCCTGTCTTGGGTCATTGGAAAAGACTCTGATGCTGGGAGGGATTGGGGGTAGGAGAAGAAGGGGACGACAGAGGATGAGATGGCTGGATGGCATCACCGACTCAGTGGACGTGAGTTTGAGTGAACTCTGGGAGTTGGTGATGAACAGGGAGTCCTGGCGTGCTGCGATTCATAGGGTTGCAAGGAGTCAGACATGACTGAGCGACTGAGCTGAACTGAACTGAACTGAATTTAAGACTACCATTAGTTCATACAATAAATAATTAGTAAATATCTACTCAGTGTCAGACCCTGTTGTAAAGGCCATACAAACAGAACCATCATGGGAAATGATGACACTGCCCTCATAAAATTACAATCTAGAAGGAGAAATACAATAAATAAGCAATCAAAAATTAAATGAAAAAGTAACTGTAGAAATAAGTGCTTAGAAGAAAAATAGAGTGGGATAGTAAATGATGGAGAATAGCTGTTTTGGGTAAGATAGTCAGTAAACAGGGCTTCCCGGGAGCCTCAGTGATAAAGAATCCACCTGCCAAGGCAGGAGACATGGGTTTGATCCCTGGGTTGGGCAGATCTCCTGGAGAAAGAAATGGCAACCCACTCCAGTATTCCTGCCTAGGAAATCCCATGAACAGAGGAGCCTGGTAAGCTATGGAGTCACAAACAGTCTCACACAAATGAGTATGCGTGTGCAGTACAGTAGTCAATACACAACCCTTTAAGAAAGTAGAAATTTGAATGGAGACCTCATTGGTGTGAAGTTTCAGGCCATAAAAAAATCTGGGGTGAGTGGACTCAAAGTCATATATTCAAATACAGAGAAGAAAAGCTAATTAACTAAGGGGTATTATTCTGTTTTCAGTCACTAAGTCATGTCCAACTCTTTGAAACTTCATGGGCTGAAATACATCAGGCCCCTTCGTACTCCATTAACTCCTAGAATTTACTCAAATTCATGTCTATTGAGTTGGTGAAGCTATTTAACATTCTCTGCTACCCCATTCTCCTTTACCTTCAATCTTTTCCAGGATCAGAGTCTTTTCCAATAAGTCAGCTCTTCATATCAGGTGTCCAAAGTACTGGAGCTTCAGCTTCAACATCAGTCCTTCCAATGAATAATCAGGGTTGATCTTCTTTAGGATTGACTGGCTTCATCTCCTTGCAGTCCAAGGGACTCTCAAGAGTCTTCTCTTGAGCAACACATCACAATTCAAAAACATCAATTCTTTAGTGCAGTCTTCTTTATGCTGCAACTCGCACATCTGTTTGTGACAACTGGAAAAACCATAGCTTGATTATATGGACCTTTTTCAGCAAAAATGATGTCTCTGCTTTTTAATACACTACCTAGGCTTTCCTTTCAAGGAACAAGTGTTTTTTAATTTCATGACTGCAGTCACCATACACAGTGATTTTGGAGCCCAAGAAAATAAAATCTGATCTGTCACTGCTTCCACTTATTCTCCTATTTGCCATAAAGTGATAGGAGCATATGCAATGATCTTAGTTTTGAGTGTTGAGTTTCAAACCAACATTTTCACTCTCCCCTTTCACCCTCATAAAGAAGCTCTTTAATTTCACTTCACCTTCTGCCATTAGAGTGGTATCATCTACATATCTGAGGTTGTGATATTTCTCCTGGAAAGCCTGATTCCAGCTTGTGATTCATCTAGCCTGGCATTTCACATGATGTAGTCTGCATGTAAGTGAAATAAAGAGGTGAAAATACACAGCCTTGTCATACTTCTTTCCCAATTTGGAACTAGTCAGTTGTTCCATGTCCAGTTCTAATTGTTGGTTCTTAACCTACAAGCAGGATTCTCAGGAGACAGGTAAGGTGGTCTGGTATTCCCATTGCTTAAATAATTTTCCACAGTTTGTTTTGATCCACACAGTCAAAAGCTTTAGCATAGTCAATGAAGCAGAAGTAGATGTTTTTTCTGGAATTCCCTTGCTTTCTTTATGATCCAGCAAATGTTGGCAATTTGATCTCTGGTGCCTCTGCCTTTTCAAAACCCAGCTTGTACATTTGGAATTTCCTGGTTCATGTATTGCTAAAGCCCAGCTTGAAGGATTTTGAGCATAATCTTAAAAGCATATGAAATGTGCACAATTATATGATAGTTTGAACATTTTTTGGCATTGCTCTTCTATGGGATTGGAATGAAAACTAACCTTTTCCAGTCCTATGGCCACTGCTGAGTTATCCAAATTTGCTGACATATTGAGTGCAGCACTTTAGCAGCATCAACTAAGGGGGATATATGTGCCTGTAACTGATTTTTTTGCCTAAAGACAAGACATCCACCTAAAATTCCCTTGTAAATTTAAGATATTATGTCTCAAACAAATAGTTTAGAGTGGCTCAATAATTGTTTTATCTAACCAGCAATACAATCATGAACTGACAGAGTTTGTGGCTTTTATTTTGAAATAGGTGGTTGCCTTTCCCTCAGGGAACCATCATGGTGGCATAATCTCCAAATGACACATAGAGGAACTGCAGATCTAGCAAAGATAAGAGATTTTTTTTGCCATGCCTTCCATTTTATTACCAAGGGAAAACCTTCTTAGACTTTTAACTGCAGACTTTTTACATCCCCCTGGCTAGAACTGGAACCCAGTAATGTTTTCTAGACAGAGAGGAGGTAGTTTTGATAAGGGTCTGATATTTTCAACCCATTTAGTAGAACATAAACTCCCTAAGTAGCCACGAAGTCTCTGAGTGTGTGTGTGTGTTTGTATGTGTATGTGTAACTATTGAGTAGCTATCAATTTCTGTTAAATAAAATACTTTTATTCAATACTGAAGCTACAGAAAACCTTAGCCACTACCCATAATTCACCTTAGAAAGCCATCATTCTTCATTTTACTGCTGAGAAAGAAAGACATAGACTGAATGTCTTGTTTAAGATCACTGAGGAAATAGAATAACAAGGACTCTTAGCATCCAACAAGAATGTTATTTCCATTAAGCCCTGTTGCTTCCAAAGTTAAATAAAGTGGATCTATTCTTAGGAGAAAATCCTCCCAGAGGGCAAGAAAACATTAATTTATATGTATTGTTATTAGAGCTCTCAGAATTTTTTGCATTGTCAGCAATAATTTCTAAAGCTCACTGTACATAATAAATACTTAATGATAAAAATATATGCAAGTATTATTTTCTACTCCCAACAGCATTTTGAAAATGATAGCCTTTTAGTATATAGGTTTAATGCTGTAATATGCTAATGTCTTTTGGAGATTCATTGTGAAACTTGGTTCCATAGAATGAAGGGGGACTAATAAAAAAATTCACACACTAAATTCAAAGAATTGTATTTTTTTTTATATACTACATTTTATGGTGTAAATTTATACATTTAGATGGATATTCATATGTTTCAAATATCTGATGTCTGGAATCATATTAATCTAGCATTATTCAAATCATAAAAGCATTAGTGGAAAAACATAAATAAGAAACCATCACCAATTGTTTCAGTGTAGAATGAGTAGTAACATAACAGTTTCTACATAAGCATCTGATAGTCTATTCTCCCTGGAAGCAGTTTGCTGGTAGAGAATTACTGGTATGAGGAAGAATATATTAGTTTCTGGTAATCAGCTCTAAGCAGCAAGCTCTTAATAAATCACTTTCATACAAAGAGTAAAGATGAAGTCTGAGCATTTCTGGATGGAGTATTAGGTAAATGTTTAATCTATTTTTAATGTGGATCACAAATGCAATGCATTGTTGGCTTTTTAAAATAGTTTTTTTTCTCCTACAAAAGCCTTTTCTCTATAATAACTATCAGCTACACTCCAAAATGGAAAAACTCTCTTAAACTGATATTGTTAACAGAACAAGTAGAAGAGAACAGGCAAAATTATTCTTATTTCTTCATTCTGTCAACTCAACATTGATCATTTCATCCTCCATTCTTTTGTCATTCATCCAAGTGTACAACACAATGGTGATTAGAGATTAAAGGTATCATTTGTTAAAATAGTAAACACTTCATGATTTGATGTATATCTCAAATACATCAATAGATGATTATACTTCCATGAGAGTCTGGTGACAGAAGGGAGGATAGGATTCAGTTGGTCACAGGAGACAAGAAATAATCTCAGAGAGGTAGAAATTAAAGGAAGCTCCCTAAATAATACCAGGGCTTCTCTGGTAGCTCAGCTGGTAGAGAATCCACCTGCAATGCAGGAGGCCCCAGTTCCATTCTCGGGTCAGGAAGATCCCCTGGAGAAGGGATAGGCTACCCACATCAGCATTCATGAGCTTCCCTGGTGGCTCAGATGGTAAAGAATCTGCACATGGTAAGGAAGACCTGGGTTCAGTACCTGGTTGGTGAAGATCCCCTGGAGGAGGGCATGGCAACCCACTCCAGTATTCTTGCCTGGAGAATCCCCATGGACAGAAGAGCTTGGTGGGCAACAGTACATAAAGTCACAAAGAGCTTAGTCAGATGATTGAGCAACTAAGTACATAAAGCACAGCACCCTACATAAAGTTACATCTCTTCTAAATCTTAGCACACGAGTAAAATGTATTAACTGGGAGATAGAGAAACAGGAAAGAGTCCAGCAGAAAGAAGAGTGCAGATATTCCCTCACCTATGCTGCTTCAACTTAGGATTTTTCACCTTTGCAACAGTGTACAAATCCATTTGTATTCAGTAGGAACTGTACTTTGAATTTTGATTTTTATTTTTGATCTTTTTTATTAGACTAGATATGCAATGCGATACTCTCTAGTGATGCTGGGCAGTGGCTGTGAACTTTAGCTCCCAGTCAGTCTCATGATCACAGGGTAAATAAGCAATCTTCACCCAAAAAAACACTCTATTTTTCACTTTCAGTAGCCAATTAGTTACATGAGATATTCAACATAGTTTTAGAAAAGACTATGTATCAGATAATTTTACCCAACTCTAGGCTAATGCAAGTGTTATGAGCATTTTTAAGGTAAGCTAGGCTAAGCTGTGGTATTCAGTAGATTAGATGTATTAAGTGCATTTTTGAACTAAGGTATTTTCAACTTATGATGGATTTACCAAGAAATAACCCTATCATAATTTAAGAAAGATCTGTAGATGTAAAATTGCATCCTGTGTTTGGAAAAACATAAGCAAGCCCATCAGCCAATCCAATGACTCCCATACCTGTCAAAAAATGAACCCCCTTTCAGCCAACATTTTGAAGATGAAGTTGGAGAATATTGCCCTAACCAATCTATTATAAACACTACTCCAAACTAAGGGATTCAAAAATACCATTTGAGGGAGAAACCAACATAAAAAAACAGAAAAGGAGAATGTGTCAGAAAGTTCATCTGACCAAAGGCAGGTCATATGGTGTCTTGGGTAAGATGCTTGAGCCCAGCTGGGACTTAAATAAGAGATGTACATGGCATGTGGTCATCAATCAAAACCAAATACATACATGTGGTATCATATTTGTCTTTCTTGGTCTGGTTTATTTCACTTAGATCCATTCCTGTTGCTGAAAATATCATTATTTCATTCTTCTTTATGGCTTAATAGTATTCCATTATATATACATATATATATATAAATAATGGATTTATATATATACATATAAAGATTTATATGTATATATATACATATAAAGATTTATATGTATATATATACATATAAATATACATATAAAGATTTGGGGATCTGTCCATGGATATTTAGTTTTCATATTTTCATATTTTGGCTTTTGTAAATTGGTTATTATGAACATTGGGGTACATAACACAAATGAACTTATTTACAAAACAGAAATAGATCCAAAGACATAGAAAATAAACTTGTGCTTACAAAAGCTTACAAAAAGGGATAAATTCAGGATTAACATGTACATACTACTATATATATATATATATATATATATATATATAAAATAGACAACCATCAGGGACCTACTGTACAGCACAGGGAACTATACTCAGTATTTTATAATACCTATAAAGGGAAAGAATCTGAAAAAGAAAAAAAAACATATACATATATATGTATATATACATATATATCGGAGAAGGCAATGGCAACCCACTCCAGTACTCTTGCCTGGGGATTCCCATGGACAGAGGAGCCTGGTAGGCTACAGTCCATGGGGTCACGAAGAATTGGACAGGACTGAGCAACTTCACTTTCACTTTTCACTTTCACGCACTGGAAAAGGAAATGGCAACCCACTCCAGTATGCTTGCCTGGAGAATCCCAGGGATGGGAGCCTGGTGGGCCGCCGTCTATGGGGTTGCAGAGTCGAACACAACTGATGTGACTTACCTGCATGCATATATATACATATATGTATATATATGTATACACATATATATACGTATATATATACATATATATATATATGAATCACTGTGCTGTACAGCTGAAACTATACAGCATTGTAAATTGACTCCAATGAATAAACAAGGGAAATACAGAAAATTTTGAGTAATTAGGAGCAAGTCTGAAAGAGGAGTGGGAAGCGCCAATGTCAACAGATTTCATTTTCTCTTTATGTAGCATTGTTTCTTTAAAAATTTAAGGATAGTTTTTAAGGGACCTTATTGCTGGTTATAGTAACAGAGCACTAGCTACTAGCTAGTTGGCACACATTCCTGGATGTTAATATCCTTAGCATAGTACTCAGCTCTAGAACAAACACTGCAAAAATAGGTTGCTTTTCTGTGTGGTCTCATGAAAAGTAATTTTTAAAATCCTCCTCCTCCCAGTATCCATCAATATCCTTTTTGATCAAGATATTTGTGAGCTCTGTAGTCCTGAAGATGTTAACTGAGGAGAACATAGGAAAGTTTTTTTTTTTTTCTTTCTCTTTTTAAAGACCTTAGAATAATTGTTATTTTAACCCTCCTCTTTCCCTTCCTCTCCTTCTAGTCCTTTCCTTTCCTCCTCTTCCTTCTTCTTTTTTTTTTCTAAATGATCTTAGCAATGCAATGGTAAGTTTTTATACAGGATACAGTGAAATTAAGAAATTTTATTCAGAATACTCTGCCATTAGGAGCCTTTCTCTACCAGTGAGTAGTAAATTCCAGAAGGCAAAGAAGATTTGAGTGGCAAAGTAAGGGATTCTAGAAGATGATGCAAAATAAAGGCATGAAGACATCGTGGCAGTATGAAAACTGAGAACAAGCAAAAATATATACAACTACATATTTCTGATTACAAAATATTTTTGTCATAAAGTATAGTATTAAAACAAAAAAATGCATCTAGAAATACATATAGAAAAATACACACATTCAAATACAGAATTGTGCTAACAATAATAACAGTCCCAAATATAACTTGTTCCAAACCCTTTCAGGCTTCTTTCTCTGTATGTATTTTCATTGAAGTCACAGTGTGTATCAATGCTGTCTTGCTTTATATATGAATATCACTAAAGCACTAGCAGAATTCCTGAAACAGTATTACATAAGTGTTTGTTCTGAGTCACACTTCCTTTGGACCATACCTGAGCTTTACATAAATCACTTGTCACTCACAGCAGCCATAGGAGGTAAGTTTTGGGATTGCCCCACTTTTAGAAATAATGAAAGTGAAGAATAGAAAAATTAAACTTCAGAAAATTAGGGTTACTAAGGTTATATATCTAATGCCACTCCACAAGGCCCTGATGAAGTCAGGAAGCAGATCCAAGTAGATACTTTCCATATTGAAGTTCTTAACCTCCATGACTCTGAGAGATTGCAGCAAAAACCTTGACACTGGGGGACTTCCTTTTCCCCTAACATTCTTAACGTTTTGGAGGGTTGTGGCACTGCAGTGTTCCCTAAGCAGCTCTTTCTCTGCTTTGGATGCAAACTTGTGAGACTGTCCATCTAGATGCCACCCAGAGTTTCTTTGGCCCCTAGTTGAGAAGGTGGCTACGTGGGAGTAAAATGTGTATCAGTGTGTTCCTAAGTTGCCATGGATTCCATGTTCTTACCAGGGGCGATGTGGAAGTCAATGAAGTCAGTCAGTGGACCCAGCACAGGTAATATCTTCCCTCATTCCATGCTCTTTGTTAGTGTCCAGATTGAGAGCTTTTATCTGACTATTATATAGTGAACCCCTCAAGAGCATCCAGGTTGTTTAGGATTTGTTAGGCATTGAATATGCCTTACATATTTGACCTGATATAAAGCTCAGAAGACATCTTTCAGGTACACACATCATCATGCTAATTTCATAAACACAAGAAATCTAGGCCCTTGGAGAGAGACATGCCCAAATTTAGGTAGGAAGAAAAATTAGGTAGAAAGCAAAAGAGTTGGGGTTTAAAGCAAGCACATCTTTGGTCTTTTCACTCTGCCTTCTATCCTCAGTGTGAGAGCTGCTTTGCATTGGTCACCATTGTGGATATATGGTCACAATCTATTTAAATTTTGCTCTCAATAACTTAAATTATAGATATAAAAAAATTAAAACTAAGAAAGTGCAAACTATTCAAGAATCTTCCAGCAGTCTAAGTGCTACACACATCATATAAAGAGAAAATCCAGAACGGGGAGAGTCATAGAGTTACTGAGGGCTTATCCTTTAGCTGCAAAATACACTGATTGAACTAAAAGCTAAACATTTCATCAGAAAAATCTTTTTAGTAAATTATAAATTGTGCTCAACACCTCTGTTACCAAGTACAAGTTTGTGTGCCCACCATGCAGTGAGGCCAAACAATGTTGAAATGGCCAAGTTTGGAACAGAGAAAGGTGTGTTGCAAGACCATGGAATGAGATTATTAGGTGGCTCATGCACCCATAATCACCGAACACCTAGAAAGATTTTAGCAAAACTCTCTTAAAAGCAAGGTGAGGGAGGGACACGGTTGGTTGTTGCAAACTTCTTGGTTTAGGAGTTGTTCTTGCAGCCATTTACACAGGCCAGGTTATAATGTTTCTATAAACCTCTAATAAGACAAATAAGAAGAGGTGGCAAGAATGCACAGAAGAACTGTACAGAAAAGATCTTCACGACCAAGATAATCACAATGGTGTGATCATTCACCTAGAAACAGACATCTTGGAATGTGAAGTCAAGTGGGCTTAGGAAGCATCACTAGTGGACAAAGCTAGTGGAGGTGATGGAACTCCAATTGAGCTACTTCAAATCCTAAAAGATGATGCTGTGAAAGTGCTGCACTCAGTATGCCAGCAAATTTGGAAAACTCAACAGTGGCCACAGGACTGGAAAAGGTGAGTTTTCATTCCAATCATAACAAAGGCAATGCCAAAGAATGCTCAAAATACCACACAATTGCACTCATCTCACATGCTAGTAAAGTAATGCTCAAAATTCTCCAAGCCAGACTTCAGTGATATGTGAACCATGAACTTCCTGATGTTCAAGCTGGTTTTAGAAAAGGCAGAGGAACCAGAGATCATATTGCCAGCATCTGCTGCATCATCAAAAAAGCAAGAGAGTTTCAGAAAAACATCAACCTAAATCAAATCCCGTATGATTATACAGTGGAAGTGAGAAATAGATTTAAGGGCCTAGATCTGATAGAGTGCCTGATGAACTATGGAATGAGGTTTGTGACATTGTACAGGAGACAGGGATCAAGACCATTCCCATAGAAAAGAAATGCAAAAAAGCAAAATGGCTGTCTGGGGAGGCCTTACAAATAGCTGTGAAAAGAAGAGAAGTGAAAAGCAAAGGAGAAAAGGAACGATATAAACATCTGAATGCAGAGTTCCAAAGAATAGCAAGAAGAGATAAGAAAGCCTTCCTCAGCAATCAATGCAAAGAAATAGAGGAAAACAACAAAATGGGAAAGACTAGGGATCTCTTCAAGAAAATCAGATATACCAAAGGAACATTTCATGCAAAGATGAGCTCGATAAAGGACAGAAATGGTATGGACCTAACAGAAGCAGAAGATATTAAGAAGAGGTGGCAAGAATACACAGAAGAACTGTACAAAAAAGATCTTCATGACCCAGATAATCACAAAGGTGTGATCACTGACCTAGAGCCAGACATCCTGGAATGCGAAGTCAAGTGGGCCTTAGAAAGCATCACTATGAACAAAGCTAGGGAAGGTGATGGAATTCCAGTTGAACTATTCCAAATCCTGAAAGATGATGCTGTGAAAGTGCTTCACTCAATATGCCAGCACATTTGGAAAATTCAGCAGTGGCCCCAGGACTGAAAAAGATCAGTTTTCATTCCAATCCCAAAGAAAGGCAATGCCAAAGAATGCTCAAACTACCGTACAATTGTATTCATCTCACACGCTAGTAAATAATGCTCAAAATTCTCCAAGCCAGGCTTCAGCAATATGTGAACCATGAACTTCCTGATGTTCAAGCTGGTTTTAGAAAAGGCAGAGGAACCAGAGATTAAATTGCCAACATCCGCTGGATCATAGAAAAAGCAAGAGAGTTCCAGAAAAACATCTATTTCTACTTTATTGACTATGCCAAAGCCTTTGACTCTGTGGATCACAATAAACTGTGGAAAATTCTGAAAGAGATGGAAATACCAGACCACCTGATCTGCCTCTTGAGAAATTTGTATGCAGGTCAGGAAGCAACAGTTAGAACTGGACATGGAACAAAAGATTGGTTCCAAATAGGAAAAGGAGTACGTCAAGGCTGTATATTGTCACCCTGCTTCTTTAACTTATATGCAGAGTACATCGTGAGAAACACTGGACTGGAAGAAACACAAACTGCAATCAAGATTGCTGGGAGAAATATCAATAACCTCAGATATGCAGATGACACCACCCTTATGGCATAAAGTGAAGAGGAACTAAAAAGCCTCTTGATGAAAGTGAAAGTGGAGTGTGAAAAATTTGGCTTAAAGCTCAACATTCAGAAAACGAAGACCATGGCATCTGGTCCCACCACTTCAAGGGAAATAGATGGGGAAACAGTGGAAACAGTGTCAGACTTCATTTTTCTGGGCTTCAAAATCACTACAGATGGTGACTACAGCCATGAAATTAAAAGATGCTTACTCCTTGGAAGGAAAGTTATGACCAACCTAGATAGCATATTCAAAAGCAGAGACATTACTTTGCCAACAAAGGTTCATCTAGTCAAGGCTATGGTTTTTCCTGTGGTCATGTATGGATGTGAGAGTTGGACTGTGAAGAAGGCTGAATGCCGAAGAATTGATGCTTTTGAACTGTGGTGTTGGAGAAGACTCTTGAGAGTCCCTTGGACTGCAAGGAGATCCAACCAGTCCATTCTGAAGGAGATCAGCCCTGGGATTTCTTTGGAAGGAATGATGCTAAAGCTGAAACTCCAGTACTTTGGCCACCTTATGTGAAGAGTTGACTCATTGGAAAAGACTCTGATGCTGGGAGGGATTGGGGGCAGGAGGAGAAGGGGACGACAGAGGATGAGATAGCTGGATGGCATCACTGACTCGATGGACGTGAGTCTCAGTGAATTCTGGGAGTTGGTGATGGACAGGGAGGTCTGGCATGCTGGGGTTCATGGGATCGCAAAGAGTCGGACACGACTGAGCGACTGATCTGATCTGATCTGATCTGCTTTATTGACTATGCCAAAGCCTTTGACTGTGTGGATCACAATAAACTGTGGAGAATTCTGGAAGAGTTCAGTTCCACCTAACTTGCCTCTTGAGAAATCTGTATGCAGGTCAGGAAGCAACAGTTAGAACTGAACATGGAACAACAGACTGGTTCCAAATAGGAAAAGGAGTACATCAAGGCTGTATATTGTCACCGTTTTTGTTTAACTTATGTGCAGAGTACATCATGAGAAATGCCAGGCTGGAAGACGCAGAAGCTGGAATCAAGATTGCTGGGAGAAACATCAATAACCTCAGATATGCAGATGACACCACCCTTATGGCAGAAAGGGAAGAAGAACTAAAGAGCCCCTTGCTGAAAGTGAAAGACTAGAGTGAAAAAGTTGGCTTAAAGCTCAACATTCAGAAAACTAAGATCATATCATCAGATCCCATCACTTCATCGAAAATAGATCAGTAAACAGTGGAAACAGTGGCAGACTTTATTTTTTTGGGCTCCAGAATCACTGAAGATGGTGACTACAGCAGTGAAATAAAAAGACTCTTACTCCTTGGAAGGAAAGTTATGACCAATCTTGACAGCATATTAAAAAGCAGAGACATTACTTTGCCGACAAAGGTCCGTCTAGTCAAGGCTATGGTTTTTCCTGTGGTCATGTATGGATGTGAGACTTGGACTATAAAGAAAGCTGAGCACCGAAGAATTGATGCTTTTGAACTGTGGAGTTGGAGAAGACTCTTGAGAGTCCCTTGGACTTCAAGGAAATCCAATCAGTCCATCCTAAAGGAAATCAATCCTGAATGTTCATTGGAAGGACTGATGCTGAAGCTGAAACTCCAATACTTTGGCCACCTGATGCAAAGAGGTGACTCATTGGAAAAGACCATGATCCTGGAAAGACTGAAGGCAGGAGGAGAAGGGGATGACAGAGGATGAGATGGTTGGATGGCATCACCAACTCAATGGATATGAGTTTGAGTAAACTCTGGGAATTAGTGATGGACAGGGAGGCATGGCATGCTGCAGTCCTTGGGATCACAAAAAGACGTGCCTGAGTGACTGAACTAAAGACAAATGTTATTCTCTGTTCTGCAAATTTTTATCTGTATATGAATGAATGCTTAAAGGTCAGAAACTTGAGAATGTGTTATCTTGTATATTTCAGGCTTTAGACAACATTCTTTTACAAAAGGTGCAAAGCCAGCATAATTAAGCACAGTCTACAGAACACAAAATTTAAAGTAAAGGTAACAGATCTAATATGAAGTCAGATTCGTTCTTCCAGTACACCTCTCTGGGTCTCAAAGGGTGATTTCAAGACCAGTTACATGGGCAGTGTCACGCAGCACCATATTAGAAGTGGGATGCTCAAGCCACACCCACTCCTGCAAAATTATGCCCTCTGGGGGTGAGGCTCAGCATCTGTGTTGATCAAGTCACCCAGATGGTTCTGCTGCACACTCAAGTTTGAAAACCACTGGTCTAAAGTGGAGGCCTGAAAACTCTTTTCCCTCTAAAAGGCAAGCTACTAAATAGTTTTATCTTTGAAAGCCATACAGTCGCTAATGCAGCTTCTCAGCACTGCTGTTGTAGCATGAAGATAGTCGTGGACAGTACACTAATGAGTGATCATGATGGCATGCTGATACAGCCTTCTTCAGGGACTCCAAGCTTTGACTTACAAATAATTTTCATGTTCCACAAAATGCTGTTTTTTATAATTTTTTTTACAGCTTTTAAAAACATGTAAGAAACGTTCTTGAATGTGTGCATGCTTGTTTCAATCGTGTCTGATTCGTCACGACCCCAAGAACTGTAACCTGGCAGGCACCTCTATCCATGGGATTCTCCAAGCAAGAATATTGAAGTGGGTTTCCATGCTCTCCTCAAGGTGATCTTCCCAACCCAGGGATAAAAACTGCATCTCCTGCATTGCAGGTTTTTCTTTATCCACTGAGCCACCTGAAAAGCCCAAAAAGTATTCTTAACCTTTGGGCAAAAATCAGTAACCAGTTCGGGTTGGTTCATGGTTTGCCAACTCCTCCTGTAGTGTCTAGAAACATCAAGACCTTTTATTCCAAAGAGACATTATTCAGTGTCTCAGCTCCACCATGGGCTAGCTCTGGACTTCAGGGACTCAGCCCATCTCCATCTCCTTGCAGTTTCATCATGTGTAAAATGGAGTTAATAATGTTTTTCTCTGGGTTTTTGTGAGACACCAAAAGTCAAATATGCTATGCTATGCTAAGTCACTTCAGTCGTGTCCGACTCTGTGTGACCCCATAGATGGCAGCCCACCAGGCTTCCCCGTCCCTGGGATTCTCCAGGCAAGAACACTGGAGTGGGTTGCCATTTCCTTCTCCAATGCATGAAAGTGAAAAGAGAAAGTGAAGTCACTCAGTCGTGTCCAACTCTTAGCGACCCCATGGACTGCAGCCTACCAGGCTCCTCCGTCCATGGGATTTTCCAGGCAAGAGTACTGGAGTGGGGTGCCATTGACTTCTCTGAAAAGTCAAATAACTAGTATATAAATGGATCTCAATATGAATTCCCTCCAGTCTTCTAACAATCATACCCTTTCCAAGTAAATTCCAAGTAAAAATTCTTAGCCCTATCTTCTACAAAGATAAGTAAGTTCTTATTGGAACAGTAGTTACTTTTGGACACTTTTCTTCCAAATGAGGGATCTTTTAAGTAATACCATTACAGAGTCTGTACATTACAGACAGAAGTCTTCTGTCTTCCCTCAGAAGACTGCTTTCTCTTCCAAAGCTTACAGGCCCAGAAGCCCACATCAGATATAGGCCTCACACTGCAGCTTCTTAATGGAGACAAAGAACAGATGGCTCCAATTAAGAAACAGCAGGAGTGAAGCATACCTTCCTTTTCAAACCATCAGAACTAAGCAGACTGGGTCACAAGCAAAGAAGGCTTGCATTTAGACAGAAATAACCATGGACAATTTTTCACATCTGAGAATAGTGTTGGGGATGAGTTGATCATCTGTGCTGAAGGTGAAAAACCCAACAGAGAATGCTGGCATATAAAAAGGTCCAATATTTCTGGATTTTTGATTGCTTATTTGGCAGAGAGACTATCCTGATTGAGTACTATTTTTTAAATTTTATTAAAAAATAGTTAATTTGCAATGTCATGTTAGTCTAGTTTCAGGTATACAGCAAATTTGATTAAGATATATATACATATATATATGTATACATATATATATATCCATTCTTTTTTTACATTTTCTCCCATTATAGGTCATTACAAGATATTGAGTGTAATATAGACTATATACTCTATAGTCTATATAGAGTTGGTCTTTAGACTATACAATTGGTCTTTGTTGGCCATTTATTTTATATATAATAGAATATATATTTTAATCTCCAACTCTTGATTTATCCCCTGTACCCTACCTTTCCTCTTTGGTAACCATAAGTCTCTTCTCTGTCTGTGAGTCTATTTCTGTTTTGTAAATAAATTCAGGTAAATAAATTTTTTTAGATTCCACATAGAAGTGATATCATATGATATTTTTCTCTCTCTGTCTGGCTTACTTCACTCAGTAGGTCCATCTGTGTAATGGCAAATGGGATTATTTCATTCTCTTTTTTTTGTGCTCCAACTCATTGCAGCCCCATGGACTGTAGCCCACCAGGCTTCTCGTCCAGGCAGGAATACTGGAGTGGTTCCACTTCCTACTCAAGAGGATCTTCCCAACCCAGGGATCGAACTCACATCTCTTGAATTTCCTGCATTGGCAGGAAGATCCTTTAACCTGGGAAGCCCCTGTTTTTTGTGGAACCTGGGAAGCCCCTGTTTTTTGTGGCTGAGTAATATTCCTTTGTGTTTATATGTATGTATGTATGTATACATATAGCCATCTTTGTTCATTCATCTTTTAATGGACATTAGGTTGCTTCCAAGTCTTGGCTATTGTAAATAGTGTTGCTATGCACATAGGGGGTACATATATCTTTCATATTATAGCTTTGTACAGACATATGTCCAAGAATGGGGTTGCTGGATCATATGATAGCTCTATTTTTAGCATTTAAGGAATATCCATACTGTTCTTCATAGTGGGTGCACCAACTTATATTCTCACCAATAGTGTAGGAGGGTTTCCTTTTCTCCATACCTCCTCCAGCTTTTGTTATTTGTAGACTTTTCCATGATGACCATTCTCATCTGTGTGAAGTGTATATTAGGATAGGTCTGTTGTTATTCAGTTGTTATGACATGTTCAACTCTTTGCAAACCTATGAACTGCAGTATCCTGGGCCCCTCTGTCCTCCACAATCTCCTGGAGTTACTCAAATTCATATTCATTGAGTCAGTGATGCTATCTAACCATCTCATCCTCTGCTGTCCCCTTCTCCTCCTGCCTTCAATCTTTTCCAGTATCAGGATCTTTTCCAATGAGTTGACTCTTCATATCTGGTGGCCAAAGTATTGGAACTTCAGCTTCAGCAGCAGTTCTTCCAGTGAATATTCTGGATGATTTCCTTTAGGATTTACTGGTTTGATATTCTCGAAGTTCGAGGGACTCTCAAGAATGTTTTTCACCACCACAATTTAAAAGCATCAATTCTCCTGCACTCAGGCTACTTTATGCTCCAACACTCACATCCATATAAGACAAATGGAAAAACAATAGCTTTGACTATATACAATTTTCTGCTTTTCAATATGCTGTCTAGGTTTGCCATAGCTTTTCTTCCAAGGAGCAACTGTCTTTTAATTTCATGGCTGGGTCACCATCCAGAGTTATTTTGGAAACCAAGAAAATAAAATCTGTCACTGCTTCCAATTTTTCACCTTCTATTTGCTATGAAGTGATGGCACCAGATACCATGATCTTAGTTTTATGAGTGTTGAGTTTCAAGCCAGCTTTTCCACTGTCTTCTTTCACCCTCATCAGGAGGCTCTTTGGTTCCTCTTCACTTTCTGCCATTAGAGTGATATCATCTACATATCTGAGGTTGCTGATGTTTCTCCCATCAATCTTGATTCCGTCTTGTGATTCATCCAGCCTGGCGTTTCACACGATGTACACTGTTGTTGTTGTTCAGTCACTTAGCCGTGTCTGACTCTTTGCGACCCCATGGACTGCAACATGCCAGGCTTCCTTGTCCTTCACCGTCTCCCAGAGCTTGCTCAAATTCATATCCATCGAGTCGGTGATGTCATCCAACCATCTCATCCTCTGCTGTCCCCTTCTCCTCCTGCCTTCAATCTTTTCCAGCGTCAGGGACTTTTCTAATGAGTCAGCTTTTTGCATCAGGTGACCAAAGTATTGACACTTCAGCTTAAGCATCAGTCCTTCCAATGAGCAGACACTAATACCATTTGCCACTTATTTGCTGTATGATATTAAACAGTATCTTAATGATTTCTCACTTTCCTCATGTTGTAAGAGTAATAAGGCTAAGTTTCCAAGGTTGCAGTAGAAAGCTTCACCTAGAAGATGCTCAAGAAGAAACCATCAGCCACTGCACTCCCAGAGTGTATTAAGCACCTTTCTTTCCAACTCCACATCGATAGCTTGAAACCAGCCACGTGCAAACACTAAAAATCAGGGCTTGCTTTTATTGTATTTAATTTTGGGGAAACACTTCTTAAAATTTACCTTACTTCACTCAGATCAGATCCCCGCACCTACTGACTGTCTATACTTTACTACTTAACCATAGAAAGAAATGTTTTGTCTGTGATATTTCAGACTTTAACCAGAAGTTATAGGAAAGATGTATTTGAGGAAAAAATGACAGCATAGATATTATGACATTGTTGTTTACTTCCATTTAATAATGAAGCTCAATATCTTCAAGATGAAGATATCAAAGACCAAACCTCACATGAGGCAAAATTAACAAAGGCTACTTATTCACAAACTTACAGCATATAATTCATAAAGCTTCTTTGAGGGACTTCCTTGTGGTACACTCATTAAGAATCTGCCTCCCAATGCAGGGGAGGTGGGTTGGATCCTAGGCTGGGGAACTACGATCCCAAGTGCTACAAGGCACATACGGCCACATGTCACAACCACTGAGCCTGTGAGCTGCAACAAATTTAGGTATCTTGTGGCATGTAGAATCTTCCTGGAACCACTCTGTATTCTGGCCTGGAGAATTCCATGAACTGTTTAGTCCATGGAGTCACAAAAGAGTCGAAAATGACTGAGTGACCTTCACTTTCACTTTTTAGGTGGCTCCTGGAATGTAGAATCTTCCCAGACAAGTGATTGAACCCATGTCCCAACACCCTGCATTGGTACGAGAATTCTTAACAACTGGACTACCAAGGAAGGCCAGTACTATTTTTTTCTTGAGTTTCCCTATTATTTATCTAATTTTTTTTATTCTTCATAAATATCATCAGGTAATTTATTTAAATAATATATTCCTGAGATCAAGAAAATAAACAGAAAACAAACATCCAGAGTTAAAATTGTAAGCAGATTCAATCTTGTCATTTTAGAGGAATAATAATTGAATACTTATACCATTGTGTGTTTCCTTAAAGAAAAGTGCTTTAATTTGCAGGTACATTTAATACGTATTTAAATGTTAAATAGTTATCCTATGGGAATACTGTGTAAAGAATTATAAATATAAATCAAACTCTGCTTCTTCACCAAGGATTCATAATTGTTGAGTATCTGTTTTCATTTTTAATGTATAAAACCATTCAATAAAATACTAAATATAAATTGCTCACCAATTTGCTAATTCTGCATAAAGGTTTTACTCAGCAAATGAAAGGTCTCTTCCTCTGTGAATAGCAATTATTCAATTAAATGAAATTAAGAAGCCAGCATACAAACTATAAAATTAAATATATATCTTGATAAGAGTTAAAAAAATATTTAGTGCAATATATTCACTTTGTAATGTACTTACTTTGTTTATTGCTTTCTGTCTGTTCTTATAAATATTTCATCACTTTGTTCATTAATTAGTTTGCTTAGTGATTTCTAAACACATACATTAATTAATTCTCAGTGAACAGAAACATTGTCCCTATTATTAAAGATTGCTGAGGCATTATCTATCTTATAGTAATGTCTACTTAAAAAATAATCTGTACAAAAAAATAAAGATAGCTACTCCACATTTACTTACCCATGTGATCTGGTTTGAATATGGCATTCTTCACCAATTTCCCTAGTCTACTAGCTGGTGTTTTGAAGGTCAGCATTTTAGTTCTGCTGCTGCTGCTGCTGCTAAGTCGCTTCAGTCGTGTCTGACTCTGTGCAACCCCATGAACTGCAGCCTACCAGGCTTCTCTGTTCATGGGATTCTCCAGGCAAGAACACTGGAGTGGGCTGCCATTTTACTTCTAGGGATTGGCAAACTTTTAGTGTCAAGGGGAAGATGGTAAATATTTTTAGCTTTGCTGGCCTGATCATCTTTGTCACAACTAATCAATTGTGTCATTATTGCATATAACTGTAGATAGTATGTAGATCAGTAAGCATGACTATACCCCAAAGAAACTTTATTTCTGGATATTGAATTTTGAATTTCATGTAATTTTCATGTATCATGAAATATTCTTCTGATTTGTTTCAACTATTAAATAAACAACTTCAGTCAAAAAATATACTAGACTAATGATGATGATTAATGATAACAGTGATAATTTTTGGTAGGATAGGATCATGGCCTCATTCATCAGTTAGAGTCCTCTTTATGTTTAAGAGCATTGTTTTTAAAGGAGTTCAGAACACAAAGGCATAATATTTTACATGATATTAATTAATTTATATTATTACATTAATATACCTGTGCATAAGACATCTTGTGGGCAAGAAAAGAAAATAAGGTATCTTTATCTTCCTTGGTATTTCTGTTTTCTGCATGGAATAGATATAATACCTGTCTCAAAAACTACATATGTGTATATATATATATATATATATATATATATATATATATATATAGGAAAAGGCAATGGCACCCCACTCCAGTACTCTTGCCTGGAAAATCCCATGGATGGAGGAGCATGGTACTGCAGTCCATGGGGTCGCACAGAGTTGGACGTGACTGAATGACTTCATTTTCACTTTTCACTTTCATGCATTGGAGAAGGAAATGGCAACCCACTCCAGTGTTCTTGACTGGAGAATCCCAGGGATGGGGGAGCCTGGTGGGCTGCCGTCTATGGGGTCGCACAGAGTCTGACACGACTGACGTGACTTAGCAGTAGCAGCATATGTGTGTGTACACATATGTGTGTGTGTGTATGCGTGTGTGTGTATGTATGGATATACAATTTTGAATCTTTCCTTTGTGAGGCGGGTATTTGTATCTATATTTGTGAGAAATAGATATATAGATCTAGAGAGAGATAGAGATAGAGATTGAACCTGAGAGTGAGAGTCTGGCACATGGACATCTAATGAAAGATGCTTAATGAATGCAAATCATAGTGTGCTAATGATTATTAATATTTTATTCATAGTCACCTTCTTCTCTACTTCACATCTTACTATGACAAATAATAAAAGAATATGCTCTTTTACATTGTATAGACACTAGGTAGGGAGCCCTAAGGAGACAGTCCCAACTCGGAAACCATCCTGCAAAATCATTATATGGAGACAACAAAGATCATCCAACCAGGTTTATCTGTGAAGGGTTTCAGAATCACCTGTAAGACAGCCTTCTTAGACAAAGGAACTGTTCAGGAATACACACTTCTTACAAGAGTATAATTCAAGGATAGGATGTGGTAGAGAAAATGGGGAAGGCAGAATGCTGGACCACTGTGAATACTATAGGTCCATGGCTCAGACTGCTTCTGGCTTATTTTCTACATATGTTTTTGAACCCAAGACTCATGGAATAGAGTATTGATTTCTCTTATATCTCTATACAGTTAAAGAGACAGCATAAGTTAGAACTCTTTCATAAGGTATTTGCCAAAATGTAGTAGAAATAACTATGAATCAGTCAGTTCAGTTTAGTCACTCAGTCATTTCCGACTCTTTGCAACACCATGGACTACAGCATGCCAGGCTTCCCTGTCCATCACCAACTCCCGGAGCTTGCTCAAACTCATGCCCATTGAGTCAGTGATGCCATCCAACCATCTCACCCTCTGTTGTCCCCTTCTCTTCCTGCCTTCAATCTTTCCCAGCATCAAGGCCTTTTCCAATGAGTCAGGTCTTCACATCAGGTGGCCAAAGTACTGGAGTTACAGTTTCGGCATCAGTCCTTCCAAGGAATATTCAGGACTTATTTCCTTTAGGATTGACTGGTTTGATCTCCTTGCAGTCCAAGAGACTCTCAAGAGTCTTCTCCAACACCACAGTATTAACATATTCATCGTTTTGTCATTGAAACCATGGAAAAGTTAAGGTGATCTGAGAAGCAAGTCAAGTGGAATTTAGGTTGTAGATATCATGTTCCAATGGGCATCAGAAGCATCTGGACAACTTTGGAATTTTTGGTCTCTACTATAAGTGTCTCTAGCAGCAAGGTCTCACAGTATCATATTAGAACAGTACAGGGAAGCCTGGCTGCAGTCCATGTGGTTGCAAAGAGTAGGATGCGACTGAGCGACTGAACAATTTGAGGAGACTAACAGACCACTCCATGAAAAAACAATTTCCTTCTTAGGACTCACAAAACTGTTTAAACAATTTCAGAAATCTATGATTCTCTAAGTTTTGAGTAAGGTAATTTTTATCGGGGGCAAATTTTTAAAACCAATAAGTAGGTAAACCTGAACTTTAAACATATGGAATTGTGGATGTATAAGCCAAAATACTGGGCTTTCCAGGTTGCGTTAGCATTAAAGAACCTGTCTGCCAATGCAGGAGACAGAAGAGACAAGGTTCCATCCCTGGGTTGGGAATATCTGCAGGACAAGGACATGGCAATGCACTCCAGTATTCTTGCCTGGAAAATCTCATGCACAGAGGAGCCTGGTGGTTACAATCCTTAGGATCTCAAAGAGTCATACACGACTGAAGCAACCTGGCACTCATACATGCAAGCCAATATATTGGAGCTTCCCAGGTGGTGCAGTGGTAAAAGAATTCACCTACCAGTGCAGGAGTCACAGAAGACCCCAGTTTGATCCCTGGGACTGGGAAATCCTCTGGGGTAGGAAATGGAAACTCTCTCCAGTATTCTTGCCTGGGAAGTCCATGGACAAAGGAGACTGGTGGTCTACAGTCCGTGGTCCACGGGGTCACAAAGAGTCAGACGCTACTGAGCATACATACACAGATGAGGCAATATATTACTGAAGATAAAATTAAAATCTGGAGAAGTAATGTGATTTTTCCCCACTATTGCAAAAATAGACTCAAAGTTGAGATATCATATTTGAGTGGTATGGTATTTGATATTTATTCATTCTTCTTCCCATTCCCAACACATTGCTTAATAAGATATTTTCTTTTCCTTCATGTATTCTAATTTAATTTTAGTAGGGATATATCTGTCTTCTCAGTTCTATCTCAGTAATGAGGACATGCAGTCTCCCTGTGCTCTCTCTCTCTCTCTCTGTATACACACACACACACACACACACATATATATATGTATATATATATATGTGTATATATATATATATATATGTGTGTGTGTGTGTATATATATACATGTGTGTGTGCTGTGATGTGCTAAATCACTTCAGTTATGTCTGACTCTGTGCAACCCTATGGACTGGAGCCCACCTGACTCTTCTGTCCATGGAATTGTCCAGGCAAGGATACTGGAGTGGATTACCATGCCCTCCTCCAGGGGATCTTCCCCACCCAGGAATTGAAACCATTTCTCCTGCATTGCAGGCAGATTCTTTACTGTCTGGGCCACCTATATATATATACACATGCAAATGTAAGTATACATACACATTCATATATATATATATATATATATCTCAAAAGAATATAAACGAATAATATCAGTCAATATTAAAAGAGAAAATATAATGGGTTACTGTTTTGTTTTCCTTTAACTATTAAGTAATAATATTTAAAAACTTTGACCACTTAAGGAATTTCCTGGCAGTCCAGTATTTAAGACTCTGTATTTTGGGGGAATGAGGTTTGTGACATTGTACAGGAGACAGGGATCAAGACCATTCCCATAGGAAAGAAATGCAAAAAAGCAAAATGGCTGTCTGGGGAGGCCTTACAAATAGCTGTGAAAGAAGAGAAGCGAAAAGCAAAGGAGAAAAGGACGATATAAACACCTGAATGCAGAGTTCCAAAGAATAACAAGAAGAGATAAGAAAGCCTTCTTCAGTGATCAATGCAAAGAAATAGAGGAAAACAGCAGAATGGGAAAGACTAGGGATCTCTTCAAGAAAATCAGAGATACCAAAGGAACATTTCATGCAAAGATGAGCTCGATAAAGGACAGAAATTGTATGGACCTAACAGAAGCAGAAGATATTAAGAAGAGGTAGCAAGAATACACAAAAGAACTGTACAAAAAAGATCTTCATGACCCAGATAATCATGATGGTGTGATCACTGACCTAGAGCCAGACATCCTGGAATGTGAAGTCAAGTGGGCCTTAGAAAGCATCACTACAAACAAAGCCAATGGAGGTGATGGAATTCTAGTTGAGCTATTCCAAATCCTGAAAGATGATGCTGTGAAAGTGCTGCACTCAATATGCCAGTAAATTTGGAAAACCCAGCAGTGGCCACAGGACTGGAAAAGGTCAGTTTTCATTCCAATCCCAAAGAAAGGCAATGCCAAAGAATGCTCAAACTACCGTACAATTGTATTCATCTCACACGCTAGTAAAGTAATGCTCAAAATTCTCCAAGCCAGGCTTCAGCAATATGTGAACCATGAACTTCCTGATGTTCAAGCTGGTTTTAGAAAAGGCAAAGGAACCAGAGATCAAATTGCCAACATCCACTGGATCATGGAAAAAGCCAGAGAGTTCCAGAAAAACCTCTATTTCTGCTTTATTGACTATGCCAAAGCCTTTGACTCTGTGGATCACAATAAACTGTGGGAAATTCTGAAAGAGATGGGAATACCAGACAACCTGATCTGCCTCTTGAGAAATTTGTATGCAGGTCAGGAAGCAACAGTTAGAAGTGGACATGGAACAACAGATTGGTTCCAAATAGGAAAAGGAGTTCGTCAAGGCTGTATATTGTCACCCTGTTTATTTAACTTATATGCAGAGTACATCATGAGAAATGCTGGACTGGAAGAAACACAAGCTGGAATCAAGATTGCCTGGAGAAATATCAATAATCTCAGATGTGCAGATGACACCACCCTTATGGCAGAAAGTGAAGAGGAACTAAAAAGCCTCTTGATGAAAGTGACAGTAGAGAGTGAAAAAGTTGTCTTAAAGCTCAACATTCAGAAAATGAAGATCATGGCATCCGGTCCCACCACTTCATGGGAAATAGATGGGGAAACAGTGGAAACAGTGTCAGACTTTATTTTTCTGGGCTCCAAAATCACTACAGATGGTGACTACAGCCATGAAATTAAAAGATGCTTAGTCCTTGGAAGGAAAGTTATGACCAACCTAGATAGCATATTGAAAAGCAGAGACATTACTTTGCCAACAAAGGTTCGTCTAGTCAAGGCTATGGTTTTTCCTGTGGTCATGTATGGATGTGAGAGTTGGACTGTGAAGAAGGCTGAGAGCCGAAGAATTGATGCTTTTGAACTGTGGTGTTGGAGAAGACTCTTGAGAGTCCCTTGGACTGCAAGGAGATCCAACCAGTCCATTCTGAAGGAGATCAGCCCTGGGATTTCTTTGGAAGGAATGATGCTAAAGCTGAAACTTCAGTACTTTGGCCACCTCATGGGAAGAGCTGACTCATTGGAAAAGACTCTGATGCTGGGAGGGATTAGGGGCAGGAGGAGAAGGGGATGACAGAGGATGAGGTGGCTGGATGGCATCACTGACTCGATGGATGTGAGTCTCAGTGAACTCCGGGGATTGGTGATGGACAGGGAGGCCTGGCCTGCTGCGATTCATGGGGTCGCAAAGAGTCAGAAATGACTGAGCGACTGATCTGATCCAATCTTATCTTATTTTCATTTCCGAGAGCATAGGTTTGATCCCTATTCAGAGGACTAAGATCTCACAAGCCACAAGCCAGGGCCAAGAAATGTGAATAAAGAAACAAAAAATTTGTACTACTTAAAGGGGGATTGGCAAACAGAGCATTTATATGAAATCTGTTTTTTTCTTTTTTCTTTTCCACTTAAGATAAAACTGAAGACCATACAGTTATATTATGGAAGAAAGATATTTCCCTTGACAAACGACAATGTGCTATAGAAAATGTTTTAAAGTGTTATTTTTATGTTGTACTGTTTTTTTTTTTTTTTTTTCCTGAGAAGAAGGAAAAAACTTTGGGCTGGTAAATGCATTCATGCTTATTTTCAAGCCTTCACATGATCCAATAGAAAAGATTATTATGATATGACTTATGAGACGAAAAGAATTACTAATCATGGTAAATTACAACATGCTCATTCAAATCTAAGTGTATCAAGTTTGGTTTAGGTTATCCAAGAGAGGAGAGCAAACTTTATCTTATTTCACTGATAACTTATATGGACAGTTTCACGTATCACTGTGATATTGGATCTTGAAAAAAATTTTATGAAACTTTAAACAAATTATTTGACCTGCAATGGAGACCCCAAAAACAATCCCTCAAAATATCATCTCCTTTAACTCAATTTAGAGGAATTATGCTTCAAAATATTTTAGTTAATTCATTGTAGGAATAGACAGTAGGTGTTTAAATATAAATCATTAATACAATGGGTATTCTTATAAACAGAATTTATGAAAGGACAGTATCAGACATTACAAAAGCATTTTGGTAACATTTTCATGCAGTGAAACACATCAAAGCATCATTATTTTGAACTTCTACATTGTCATGATAGAAATTTCAAATAAAGTCTAAAGAAATTTTAAGAGGACTGTTAAATTCACTCTCATTTGTAGCTCAGTGAGCACAATTAAATGAAAATTGTGGGATTACCTCATTCGTCTGAGAAAAGAATAAAGAAGAAAATGAAATTTCCTTAAAAAGATATAAACTATTTCTCTCAAAAATGTATTAGATCATAATGGCCAAATTGGCCAGAATGTTATTGAAAATCACCCACAAGACCAAGAACTAAGAAAATCAGAACTTTAATGAGAAAAAGTCAACTGAGGCCAAGACTGAAATGAGTCAGATGTTTGAATAATCTGATAAGAAACTGAAAATGTCACTGTAAAAGTGTTCCAAAACTAATTACAAAGTATGTGAGTATGTGTAAGCAAATAAAAAAACGCAAAATATCTATAAACAAAACCCCATAAGTTATTTAAAGAAAAAAAAAAAAGAAAGAAAGAAGCAAATGGAAATTATAGAACTTAAACATAATGTCAATTTAAAAAAATCACTAGATGGGCTCAACAGCAGATTGCATATAATAGAGGATACAAATGGTAAGCTTGGGAAAAGAACAATAGAATTCATATAATCTGAAAAAACAAATGAAAATACACTTAAAAAAGATAATATTAATATCATCAAGATATCAGAATTAGAACAGAATGAACATGGGGCTGAAAGGTTACTTTAAGGAGTAATTGCTCTAATTTCCCAAATTTGACAACACACAAATCTATATATCCAAGATTTTAAATGAACCCCAAATAGAACAAATCACAAGACATCCCAGACAAGACACACCATCATTAAATCCTTAAAAAGTAAATAAAAAAAAAAAGAAAAAAGAAAACACACATGTGTACATGTGTGTGGTCAGTTGTGTCCAACTCTTTGCAGCCCTCTAGACTGTAACCCACCAGGCTCCTCTGTTCATGGAATTCTCCAGGCAAGAATATTAAAGTGGGTTGCCATTTCCTACTCCATGGGATCGTCCTGACCCAGGGATAGAACCCAGGTCTCCTGTATCTCCTACGCTGGCAGGGGATTGACAGACAGAGATAAATGGAATATTTTTAATAGAGCAATCTCAATTCAAATTATAGAGGAGTTCTCTTCAAAACCCAGGAAGCCAGAAGAAATTGACAGAATATTTTTAAGTGGTGAAAGTAATGTGCTATCATCCATGGATTCTGTGTCCACTGAAATATGCTTGAGAAATGAAGAGGAAACAGAAGCATTAAGATGAATAACAGTTCAGTCAGTCACTCAGTTGTGTCTGACTCTTTGCGACCTCATGAACTGCAACATGCCAGGATTTGCTGTCCATCACTATGATGAATACGACCTATCCTAGAGAATGTTCAATGTTCACTTGAAAAGAATATGCATTACACTGCTTTGGGATGGCATATTCTGTAAATGTCTAAGTTCACGTCATTTAAAGTTCATATCATTTAAAATACAATGTTTACTTACTGATTTTCTGTCTAGATTATTTACCCATTGATGAAAAAGGGGTACTGTAATCTACTATTTTTATTTTTTTCTGTAAGTTTGTTAATATTTGCTTTATATAGTTAGGTGTTCCTATGTCAGGATATATAAATATTTACAAACGTTATACGCTTATGTTGTACCTTTTTTTGTCTCCTAAGTGAGGTGAAGTCGCTCAGTCGTGTCCGGCTCTTTGCGACCCCATAGACTTTAGCCCACCAGGCTCCTTCGTCCTTGGAATTTTCCAGGCAAGAGTACTGGAGTGGATTGCCATTTCCTTCTTCAGGGGATCTTCCTGATCCAGGGATCGAACTTAGGGCTCCTGCATTGCAGGCAGACACTTTACCATCTGAGCCACCGGGAAAGCACCAGTCCTAATCTTAAAGCTTATCTATCCTGTCTGATATGAAGTGAAATCTCTTGTGGCTCAGACAGTAAAGAATCTGCCTGCATTACAAGAGACTTGGCCATGTTTCATCCCTGGGTCAGGAAGATCCCCTGGAGAAGGAAATGGCTACCCACTCCAGTATTCTTGCTTGGAGAATTGCATAGACAGAGTTGCACATAGTCAGACATGACTGAGTGACTAACGCTTTCACAGTCCTAGTCTTAAAGACTATCTTGTCTGATTGTTATCCCAGCTTTCTTATGATTTCTGTCTCCATGGAATATCTTTTTCCATCTCTTTGCCTTCAGTCTATGTGTGTCCTTAAACCTGAAGAGAGTTTCATATAGAAAGCATCATATTTTTGTGTTTTGATATTTTTTAATTCTTTCAGTCACTCTGATTTTTTATTGGGGGATTTATTTTGTTTACATGTAAAATGATTATTTATAGTTACAATTATTGTCATTTTGTTCATTGTTTCCTAAAAGTTTTCTAATTTTCATTTCTTCTTTTGCATTTTTTTTTTTTTTTTGGTGGTTTGATAACTTACTTTAGTGGTATACTTACACCAAACTTAATTAGCTTAATTATGATAAGTTAATTATCATAACAATTATGAATGTATTCTAAAATTCTACAATTTCCTCCTAGTTTTCTCCTGTATCCACACTTTATAATTTTTTTTCACAATTTACATATTTTCTGCTAGAATATCCATTAACAATTATTGTAATTGCAATTGTTTGTACTACTTTTTTTTTATTCTGAATTTATCTATATGTTTACCTTTGCCAGTGATATTTACACTTCTTTTTCTCATATGAGCCCTTTCATTTTAGCTGAGAGAAGCTCATTTAAAATTTCTTGTAAGGTCGATTTTAGTGGAGAACGCCTCAGCTTTTGCTTTTCTAGAAAATTCTGTATTTCTCCTTCTATTCAGAAGAACAGCTTTGCTAGGTAGAATGTTTTCAGTAGGTGATTTCTTTTCTTTCTTTTTTTTTTTTCAGCTTTTTGAATATATCATGCCAGTTCCAGTTGGCCTGCAAAGTTGCTGCTGAAAAGTGTGCTTATAGTCCCCTGCAGATAGGTGTTGATTTTCTCTTGCTGCTTTCAAGGTTCTCTCTTTGCCTGTAATTTTTAATGATTCAGTGATAACATGTCTTGGAATGGGTGTATTTGGATTCATCTTATTTGGAAATTTTCTGGGCTGCCTGTCTGTTTTCTTCCACAGTTTCGGGCATCATTCAGCCATTATTTTTTCAAATAAACTTTCTGCCTCTTTCTCTCTCTTCTCATTCTGTAGCTTGTACAATGTGAATAGAGTTGACCACTGAGCAACATGGGTTTGAGCTGAGTCAGTCCACTAATAGGTACAACTTTTCAACAGTAAATCTTACAGCATTATATATAGTCTGTGGTTGGTTGAATTCTCAGATGTGGTAAGATAATTCAGTCACCTAAAAATTGTATGCAGTTTTGACAGCACAGATGATTGTCGCACATAATCCCCATGTTGTTCAAGAGCCAGTTGCATTGGTATACTTAGGTTGGCCTATAACTACCTTAAGCTAGCTACCCTCTTCATTATTTTTTCTCTTACCTCCTCTGACTGGATGAAATTCATATCCCTGTTTTTAAGTTTGCTGACTCTCTCTTTCACTGTATCTAAACTGCTGTTGAAACTCTGCTGTCAATTATTTCATGTCAATTATTACATTTATTAATGTGATGTACTGTATTATGATTTCTTTTTGGTACTTTCTTATATTTTTATATTTTTGCTGAAATCCTTACTTTGTTCACGGATTATTCTCATGACCTTAGTACCTTGAAGTCTTTATGACCATTGTTTACAACTCTTCATCAGATAAAATTTTAGTCTCTGTTTCACCAAGGTCTTTTTCTAGGGTTTTACATTGTTCTTTTGTTTGGAACATATTCCTCTTTTTTTTTTTTTTTCATTTTGCTTGACTTTCTGTGTTGGTTTCTATGTATTAGATAAAATAGCCATATCAATCACTGTTGAAGGTGTAGCCTCTTGGAGGTGATGATCCTTATTGCTTGACTTGGCCTACCTGTTTGTTGTTCCTCAAACAGTCAATGCCCAAGCGATCTTCTTTTTTCCTTAGTGGTTCTCAGGAGATGAGGGTGCGCCAAGACTTGTCAATGTCCCAAAGGTGAGAATCACCATCAGAACCTAGATCTAGGCTGATTGGAAGCCACACCCTCAAGATCACTGTCTTTATTTTCTGTTTGGTCTAGTTTGATACTGATGCTTTCTTTGCAATGTTATTCAATTTTTCAGTTTCAGACTTTCTGTTAAGTTCTTTTAATGATTTCTATCTCTTTGCTAAATTTCTCATTTTGTTCATTTACTACTTTTCTGATTTTGTTAACATACTTATTGTTTTCTTGTAACTTACTGAATTTCCTCAAATAATTTTTTTGCATTCTATATCAGCTAAATCACAAAATTGCCCGTCTTTGGGGTTGGTTTGGGAGATGTTTGTTATCTTTTGGTAATGGCATGCTTCTTTGATTCTCCATATTGCTTGTAGCTTTGTGTTGCCGCTTTTGCATTTGAAGTAGCATTCACCTTCTCCAGTCTTTACTAGCTGCTTTCAGGTGGGCGATACTTTTTGCTGGTCCTGCTTATATCTGGTGCTTACTCTAACCTTGTGTGGATAATCTGCTCCATGCTTCTTGCTCCCTCTTGTGGCAGAATCCTTAAGCTTGTAAATCTCTTGATCTACAAGTCACCAGCTACTAAAAACCTCTCTTTCGTTTTCCTGATGCTGGAGACAAGGCTCAGTTTTGAGATTTGTCTCTCTCCTGTAGATTCTGGCATGTTTTCGGAGAGCACTCTATGTCTACCAGAGATGGTTCTTTTTCCAGCGTTGGTGAGTGCACCCAAGAAACCAGCTACAGCTGTGAGGTTTCCCTAGCAGCTTATAAACAGTCATCCTCATGGAGTCCTGAACGCAGTCAAGAGCTATGTCCTTTTAGTGCTTTCTGATCTGCTTATCTGCCTTCTTCCTGCCATGAAAGTCTCCCTTCAACTTTTTTTTTAGGAGCATCCTACAAAACCAGAGGAGCCTGGCACTCTCTCACTGGTTTCCTTTTCCCTGATGGAAGTCAATTGCTGGCTAGTTTAGCTCTATGTCCTATCAAACTGGGGTGGAGTGGTGCTGACAGAGTTCTTATCCAAAGGCTCTCTTGATGCTCATGTCTGCCCAAGTCAGCACTCTCCAGGTATTCCCTGACTGTGGCTAACTGTGGCTGAGGCTGCCTTATAGACTTCTGCTGGCTTTATAGCCTATACAAAGGTCTGGGTGCCTATTACCCAAGGCATAGGTGGCTGAGTCTCTTTCTAGGTCCCTTCACATGTGCAGCTGGATCCCATTATTCCCAAAGAATCACTTTTGTTCATAAATAGATGCCAAATTTCAGTTATTAAAATGGGTGACAAAAAGTAGGGAAATTTTATGCTGACATCTCTCCAGAGACCAGTTTTAAGGGAGCAAAGCAAAATTCAAAACACTGAAAATAATAACTCCATTTTGAGCAACTGAATGTATGAATAAACGGTAGATAGACCATTTATAAAAATAGAACTCCAACCCACAACCTGTGGCAACCAGCCCAGGAAACCAACCCATTAGCTGCAGTAACCAACCCAGGATGTCAGCCTCCTATCTATGTCAGTCTTGTGGGAAGTCAGAACAAGAACATTGTCTCTAGTAACAATCCAGGAAATCAAACAATAACTCCAGTAACAACTGGCTCAGGATGGCCAGAATTTGATTAATAATTGACAGCTTCTCTAATTTTTGTCTTCCTTTCAACTGAGGACCAAATAGAAAAAGACAAATATGCATTCTTGCCCCGTCACATAATCAAATAGGAAGCCTCCTTTCTACTTAGATTTCCTACCACTTCCCCGTGGAAACAACCTCCAATTAGGGCATACTTGAAGCCTTCCCTCACTCTTCTGACTTCTCTTGTTTCTCTGCCAAAACACAAGGGACAGTGGCTGACTTCATCACTACAGCACTTTGAATAAATAACCTTTGTTTGTTCTCGTTTGGTTGATCTTTGCTTATTTTCACAATTTCTCTTTCAAAAAAAAAAAACACAAAAATCATGCAGGAAAGAGAGCTTTTGCCTATATCTATATAATTTTTTGTAGATAGTAGTTTTTTACCTATAGTTTTTTTTAAACCTATCTCTATATAAAAAATAAAAGAGCTTTGATGTTGTCTGAAATTCCCTAGCCATCCAGTGATTAGGACTCTGCTTTCACCACTGCGGGGTTGGATTCAATCCCTGGATGGGGAACTAAGATCCTGCAAGACATGTCCCTAAAATTAAAAAACAAACAAACTCAAGTGCCTTAACAAAAAGAACTTAGGTGTTGTCTAGAATTGTCCACAAATTAGCTCTAAGACATCTGATCATTTTTTAAGACTCAAAATGCATTGCTCAACAGGGACAACTTCTTCTGCTTCCAGTTATGTGAAGAATTGGTTGTTATCATGAGAGTAGGACTGTGTGTCCACAGTGTGTACTAATGTAGAATCACTCCATACTCTCTGTGTTATTCATTGTCATTTATCCTTGCACATATTTATTAAAAGTTATGTATTAAGTATCCTTTTTGAATGTGATAGAGGTGTGCTACTATTGATTTAGTGGCAAACAGAAACACAATTTAACTTCTTAGACACAGACCTCCAGCTCCAGGACAGGGAAGAATACTGAATTGAAAGTAATCTAGAATTTCAGTCCTACTACTAAATTTATGCGCAAATTTCTCCCCAACGATCCCAATTATAAGACTTGAAAGGCTACTCATAGATGACCAAAGGTTTACCCCAAGTTCAGCTTTGACCCACAGAGTGCAAAGGAATCTGAGACCACACGGCATTTGATTGAGGTAATAATTTCTGAAAAAGTCAGGAACACTGAAATGCAAGACAATTTAAAACTGAAAAACATGATGGGCCTTTTTCTGTGACAAAATGAGAGGAGCGGGTTGCTGATAAGTGGTTTAGGTGACTCAGATGAGCTGTCAACAAGGCAAACAAACCCTTAGACACCAGAGTGGAATGCAGCCCTTTGATTGGATGGAGTGTTATAGATGCTTCAAAAAAGGAAACAGTAGGTCCAAAGTACATACTTTTTGGAATGAATTAAACAGGAATTGCATCAAAAATCTACATCTCCTTCTTAGAAACAAATTGAGCTATAAGAGCTGCAATGAAGCCTTCTAATTGTAACTCTGATGTTAAATAACTCACTGACCTTAAAAGAATTAAGTGAACTTCACAGACCTTACATGAGTTACTGTTTGATAGACTGGAATGATCAGAGACAGAGAAGTTTAAACATCATTTGTTCTGTCCATGACTGGACATTAAATGTCACCTTATTCTCAAGTCTCTGAACTTCAGCTTTGTCATGTGCAGAAGAAAGGGAATGTCTTCCAGCCTCAGTGAGCAGTGATGATGGTGTCAATGAACCACAGGCATGATGTTCAGGCAGCTTACACTAGGCTGCAGGGTTGACCAGATGTGATGATTATCATTTAAATGATGACTTAGGGTGGAGATTGTTCAGGTCACTTAAGAGTCCAGGTTCTTGGATTTATGGGCTTCCCTGGTGATGCCCTGGTGATAAAAGAACCAGCCTGCCATGCAGGAGACATAAGAGACACGGGTTCCATCCCTGGGTCATGAAGATCCCCTAGAGAAGGGAATGGCAACCCACTCCAGTATTCTTGTCTGGAGAATCCCATGGACAGAAGTGCCTCGTGGGTGACAGACCATGGGGTCATAAAGAGTCAGACAAGACTGAAGCGACTTAGCACACACACATTTGGGTTTTTGATGTGGACAGAAGAAAGAGCTATATTTTATACAGAATATGAAGATTATTCAAACGAAAGGGAAAAAAAAAAAGCAATGAACTTATATAAATCTGATGAAGATTTCCTGAATGTGTCAGGAGAAAATATATTCAAATAAGAATATCTATATCTACCACTATATCTGTGCTCTATATGGAAAGATTTATCAGGATCCCAGAGAACACTACAGTGAGAACCCTAAGGCTATTCCTTCTCTTCTTCACACAGGTCTAGAACTTCCACAAAAGATTCAGATTTCTATTCTGTTAAAATGACAAAAAAACATTAGATTAATTCTTAGCCTTTAAACATGTTCCTTTCTTTATTTTTTGATTAAAAAAATCAAACCCAATTTCTAATGAAAAGGTATTTAAATTTTCAGTCTTCATGGACTCTTCAATTCTTTTTAAAGCTTAGTTGCTTTACAATATTGAGTTAATTTCTGCTGTACAGCAAAGTGAATCAGTTACAAGTGTATATATACACACACATATATCCCTCTTTTTTGGACTTCCTTCTGATCCAAGTTAAACCACAGAGCCTTGAGTTGAGTTCCTTGTGCTATATGGTAGGTTCTCATTAGTTATCTATTTTAAATATGGTATCAACAGAGTATATATTTCATAGAATGTAAACAGTTTCTGCAGCAGGATTCTCCATTGATAACCACTCAGGCAGTGGGAATAAAGAAGAGATAGTTTAAGAAATTCTTTTTAAAAGATGTTAATTAATGCCATGTAAATTTTACATGTAAATTATCTCCCACTATAAAAACCATTATTAAAAAAAAATATTAATACATAGTCAGCTCCACTCCCACACGCAGGCTGCCTTGACAGAATGGACTGAGAATAGTCATCCAGCTTGGGCCCTACCTTTTACTTGTTTAAGGGAAAGTCACTTAACCTTTCTGTGCCTCTGAAATTTTCTCTCTAATCTGGAGAAAGAAACATCTCAGAGATTTCTTTGTGTGTGTGTGTATATGTGTGTGTGCACATGCATATTTAAACAAGCATTTTCTATATTTAATGGGAGTTCAAACTGAGTGGTAAAGTGACTTTCCTAAGTCAGAGAATGTTGGCTCATTCAGTCAATAACTGAACACCAACTTACTGCCAGATCTTTTATGGAGATGAGAGAAACACAGTTCTGCCTTCCAGAACACTTGGTATAGTTGTGTTTTGAGGTCAAATCACTCACACACAGAGCAGTATTGTGCATCCATACTGTCAACATTCTCTTTTGGGCAAATAGTGCAGCTCTCTAGAGGTGGATCACTTTTTAATTGACTTTGTGTCCTTCTGTCTTACAGTTTCCTATCTGTCTGTCCATCCAAGTCTAGCAGGTTCTTTTATTTTTTATTTATTGAAGCATAGAGAAGGCAGTGGCACCCTACTCCAGCACTCTTGCCTGGAAAATCCCATGGACGGAGGAGCCTGGTAGGCTGCAGCCCATGGGGTCGATAAGAGTCGGACATGACTGAGCGACTTCACTTTCACTTTTCACTTTCATGCATTGGAGAAGGAAATGGCAGCCCACTTCAGTGTTCTTGCCTGGAGAATCCCAGGGACGGCCGAGCCTGGTGGGCTGCCGTCTATGGGGTCACACAGAGTCGGACACGACTGAAGCGACTTAGCAGCAGTAAATCTACAATGTTGTGTTAGTTTCTGATGTACAGCAAAGTAATTCTGATACTCTTTTTCAGATTCTTTCCCATTAAGGCTTATTACAAGATATTGAGTGCATTCCCCTAGGCTATATAGTAATTTTTGTTATTCATATATTTTATATATAGTTGTGTGTATCTGTTAGTCCTGCAGCTCCTAATTTATCCATCCCTTTTGGTAGCCATAAGTTTTTTTTTCTATATCTGTGAGTCTGTTTTTGTTCTGTAAATAAGTTCATTTGTAGATTATTTTTGATTCCACATATAAGGATGTTCTTTGATGGCTTTCAGTTCTGTTGAAAATGGCCCATGGTGGTGGTGATGATGGTGGTAATAACACTACTTACGGTGGGCATAATTGGCACTTTTTGAGCCCACTTTACCTTTATCCTCATAACAACATATGAAGAATTTTCTGGCATTAATCCCATTTTACTGATGAAAAATCCAAGACTCAAGTTCACACAGTTAGTAATTGCTAGAGTCAGGATTCAAACCTCACTAGACTGACCTCAGAGCCCACACACCAGGGTGACCCAAACTGAAATCTTCAAGTCATCAGCATAGAGTAATCTGGAAGCCTGACAGGAACATAAATTCAGGAGCCTTGATCCAACCTGCTAAAAAAGTAACATTTCTGGGGTTTGGTGCCCAGAAAAGGAAACCCAACCAGTTCACCATGTGATTCCCAAGCAGATCAAAGCCCAAGAGTCACTGCCTTGAACCATCAGTGACTGAGTCAGCTTAGAATCTGGGCACCTGTGACTCTGTCCTTGGCTTGCAGGCTGCATAATCACCATCTTTAAGCACAAACCCCTGGGCTAAGTCTCCACCTCTCAACCAGAAAGGTGATGGTTTCTAATCTAACAGTGGTGCTCAAACTCAGAAAAGATTGTAATAAAAAACTAAGGTGATATATTCAATCTAGTTAACTTTATAACCTATCAATGTAAAACACACAATTATGTGCTTACAGTATTATTATAGATCATCAATATACAGTGATTATTATTTGCAATTTAGCTTAAGGAAGTACAGCTGGAGCAACTTCCTCTCCTTCACTATTGAAATTTTGTTCTGGGATCTCCTCTTCATATTTTGTCCCCTTTTGATAATAATGGTCCCAAAAGACTTACTGACAGTTGCTCTCATGTGACATTTAAATATATACTGCCTTAGGTTTGTTTTTGTGAGTGCTGCTTCTTGTACTAGGTTGTAACTCTCTTAAGATCTCTTTAAGAATTAGAATAGCATTTTCCAATTGCTTGCAATAATGGATATGAATAATAAATAAGAAAATAAAGTGATTAAAATATTCCTTACAGGAGGCATTAAAGTGATGCCTTATTAAAAAAATACTGCTTTATCTGTTTCCATCATGATGGAATGAATGAATTAGGCAGAGGGAAAACTGACTGTAGTCCATTAAGTGTTAGTAAAGTGGAAAGGTCTGTGAACAACTGAATTCTTTCTTTCTCATAAATGAACAGAGCCTATTAAATATGACAAAGCCATTTTCAAATCCATTTATAAAACTGCTAAGCGGGTGAAGTTGCAGCACATCTATTTTCATTTCTAATATGGGGCATGTTTTCTCAACAATGGTCCAATAATTCAACGTGTGATGTTAGCAGTTTTTATCCTCTGTGTAGTAGAAAGCATTACCATCAAACCCCAAAGAGTCATGAAGTTCTTAGCTTAGTAGAAGAATTTCAAAGAAAGCCTCTGACAATACTTTATGCCTCTCGTTATTACTTAACTGAGAATAATCAAAATGTTTAGAGTTGATTATTTCATATTATTGTAGGACTTTATCACTAGCTAAGGTGTAGAATAATGCTGATAGTACTGAGGAAATGCTATATAATTATATAATAAGAATATTTGATATAAAAGTTGCTATTTAGTTATTTGGAACTAAAACTGAAGTGAATACCAGAAGTGAAGGAATTTATGGGAACGAGTCAGTCTAATACTATTACCTTCCAAATGAAGTAACTCAGGTTAAAGAATTGTTGCCATATAGGTAGTGAGGGCTGATCTTTTATTCACTGTTTAATCAGGCATCACTGTATGCCACACTTCCCTGGTGGCTCAGATGGTAAAGAATCCACCTGCAGTGCAGGAGGCCCAGGTTTGATCCCTGGGTAGAGAAGATCCTCTGGAGAGGAAATGGCAACCCACTCCAGTACTCTTGCCTGGAGAATTCTATGGACAGAGGAGCATGGTGGGCTACAGTCAATGGGGTCATAGGAGTTGGACACAACTGACTGACTAACACACATTTACACACTACCATATGCTACAAAGGTAGAATCCAAAAAAAGCCATTAGATACATTTTCTTAAAAGGAGATAAGGATACAGCTATGATTTGAAGATAGAAATTTCTGAGTTGCAAGCATATCGATGGTTCAGTTCAGTCATGGACCCCATGGACTGCAGCATGCCAGGCTTCCCTGTTGATCACCAACTTCTGGAGCTTAATCAAACTCATCGAGTCAGTTATGACATCCAACCATCTCATCCTCTGTCATCCCCTTCTCCTCCTGCCTTCAATCTTTCCCAGCATCAGGGATTTTCCAAGGAGTCAGTTCTTCGCATCAGGTGGTCAAAGTATTGGAGTTTCAGCTTCAGCATCAGTCTTTCCAATTATTATTCAGGGCTGATTTCCTTTAGGATTGACTGGTTGGATCTCCTTGCAGTCCAAGGGACTCTCAAGAGGTTTCTCCAACACCACAATTCAAAAGCATCAGTTCTTCAGTGCTCAGCTTTCTTTATCATCCAACTCTCACATCCATACATGACTACTGGAAAAACCATGATTTTCACTAGACAGGCCTTTGTTGACAAAGTAATGTGTCTGCTTTTTAATATGCTATCTAGGTTGGTCATAGCTTTTCTTCCAAGGAGCAAATGTCTTTTAATTTCATGGCTGCAGTCACCATCAGCACTGATTTTGGAACCCAAGAAAACAAATCTGTTACTGTTCCCATTGTTTCCCCATCTATTTGCCAAGAAGTGATGGGACCAGATGCCATGATCTTTGATTTTGAGTGTTGAGTTTTAAACCAACTTTTTCACTCTCTTCTTTCACTGTCATCAAGAGGCTCTTTAGTTCTTCTTCTCTTTCTCTATTATGATGCCATAAGGGTGGTGTCATCTGCATATCTGAGATGATTGATATTTCTCTTGGCAATCTTGATTCCAGCTTGTGCTTCATCCAGCCTGGCATTTCTCATGATGTACTCTGCATATACGTTTAATAATCAGAGTGACAATATATAGCCTTGACATACTCCTTTCTCAATTTGGAACCAGCCTGTTTTTCCATGTCTGGTTCTAACTGTTGCTCCTTGACCTGCATACAGATTTCTCAGGAGGCAGGTAAGATGGTCTGGTATTCCCATATCTTGAAGAATTTTCCACAGTTTGTTGAGTGTCTCCTGTGGAGGTACAGGTCAGCAGTGGCCTGCCACAGGGGCAGGGGTTTTGGGTGCAGGAGACCTGGTCACACAGCCTGTGGCATAAGCCCTCTTGGAGGAGGTCGCCATTAACCCCACCATAGAGCTGCCGAGTAGAGGACCCACAGACTGCAGAACAATTACACCAAAGAAATTCTCGCACTGTTAAGAAAGTTCCAGGACCCACTGCAGATTCCCCAGCATGGGGATCTTGCAAAGGGACTGAGAACCCCAGAGAATTTGACTTTGGAGGTCAGTAAGATTTGATTACAGAACTCACAAGGGACAGGGGAAACAGACTCTTGGGGGGTACAAACAAAACCTCCTGTGCACCAGAAACCAGGAGAAAGGAGCAATGGCCACGCAAAAGACTGACCCAGACTTGCTCATGAGTGTCCAGGAGTCTCTGGCAGAGGCATGGGTCAGCAGTGGCCTGCGGCAGGGTATAGGGCACTGAGCGTGGCAGAGTGAGCAAGAAGACCTTTTGAAGGAGGTCACCATGATCTTCATTACCTCCACCATGGTTTGGTCTCATACCAAACAACAAAGAGGGAACACAGCCCTGCCCATCAAACAGAAAATTGAATTAAAGATTTACCGAGCACTGCCATGCCCATCAGAACAAGACCCAGTTCCCCCTACAATCAATTTCTCCCAACAGGAAGTTTCCATAAGCCTCTTATCCTTCTCCATCAGAGGGCAGACAGAATGAAAACCACAATCACAGAAAACTAATCAAACAGATCACATGGACCACAGCCTTATCTAACTCAGTGAAGCTACATCAATGGTAAGTGAACTAATAAGCTGTCATGTTGCTGTTGATGAAAAATCTACTTATGAAATGAACCACATGAGAAATTGGAATCATTAATAAAAACAGAATTTTCAAAAAAAGAAAGACACCTTCATTTAACAAAACCTAGGTGTTCTTGATGGAGAAGGCAATGACACCCCACTCCAGTACTCTTGCCTGGAAAATCCCATGGATGGAGGAGCCTGGTAGGCTGCAGTCCATGGGGTCGTGGAGAGTCGGACACGACTGAGAGACTTCACTTTCACTTTTCACTTTCATGCATTGGAGAAGGAAATGGCAACCCACTCCAGTGTTCTTGCCTGGAGAATCCCAGGGACAGGGAGCCTGGTGGACTGCTGTCTATGGGGTCGCACAGAGTCAGACATGACTGAAGTGACTTAGCAGTAGCAGCAGCAGCAGGTGTTCTTGAAGATATAAAGGATGCCTCAGGAAGTAGAATCAGTCTTTATGAAGCTATGGCAACAAGGTGACAGGGGTTGCCTAGGAACAGGGTTCAGTTCACATGTCATGTGTGAGTGGCGGAGACACATATGGGTGGAATGATTGATGGAGTGTTGCAGCCTCCCTGCTTCCCTGACAAAGCTGGATAAACTACCCTATTCCCACTTTGGCTAAGAGTTTGTAAGTCTGGAAGTCCTGTTGTTCCATCAGAGCCAGCAATAGATGTGCTGGCATCATTTGATCTGATTTCATTCACAAAAGAGGATGAATGTTAAATGAGGAAAAGGTGAAGGACAGTGACTGAAAGCATGTCAGCATTTCAAGGGTGGAACGGAAAGAGCCTCAAATGAATACACTTTTTTTGATTAACTGTCTTCCTCTGTGACTATGATACCTTGTTAGCTGAAGTACTTTAAGATTTATAGTTTGTATTGATGTATTACTTTGCATTTTTTTATTTGTATAATACTTGATTTAGTTAATAAGAATTTAAGTTAATAGAAATCATATTTAGTGTACACTTGTAGCACGATCCTTCACATTCTTAATAAATGCTTATTAATTGACTAATTTAACTTTTTGCTCTAATGTGAATGGTTAAAAAGAAGCTTTCTTAAAAAAATGTCAAGTTAGTTACAAAGATAGGAGTTTAAGTGGAGGAATTATATCCTACTGGAGTGTCATAATTATTTTCAGAAAAAAAGTTACTTAAATCTCCTCTAATTAGCATATTTTCAACAAACATACACATAATCTTTAAAATTTTCCCAATTATAGATCCCAGAATATGGTCAGAGGCAATGCTCAATCATTCCAATTAATAATGAATTTTGTTGTTGATATTTTTAATTTTTTAAAGAAAATTAATCTGCCATGGTTTAACACATACATCTAGAGATTTAGCTACAATTTCAGATTTCATTCAATGATGAATCCAGTCTTTTATGGCTAAGAAATTCTGTGAAAAGTCATCTAACATACAGATCAGATCAGATCAGTCGCTCAGTCGTGTCCAACTATTTGCGACTCCATGTATCGCAGCACGCCAGGCCTCCCTGTCCATCACCAACTCCCGGAATTCACTGAGACTCACCTCCATCGAGTCAGTGATGCCATCCAGCCATCTCATCCTCTGTCATCCCCTTCTCCTCCTGCCCCAGTCCCTCCCAGCATCAGAGTCTTTTCCAATGAGTCAGCTCTTCTCATGAGGTGGCCATGGTACTGGAGTTTCAGCTTTAGCATCATTCCTTCCAAAGAAATCCCAGGGCTGATCTCCTTCAGAATGGACTGGTTGGATCTCCTTGCAGTCCAAGGGACTCTCAAGAGTTTTCTCCAACACCACAGTTCAAAAGCCTCAATTCTTCGGCGCTCAGCCTTCTTCACAGTTCAACTCTCACATCCATACATGACCACAGGAAAAACCATAGCCTTGACTAGACGAACCTTTGTTGGCAAAGTAATGTCTCTGCTTTTCAATATGCTATCTAGGTTGGTCATAACTTTCCTTCCAAGGACTAAGCGTCTTTTAATTTCATGGCTGCTGTCACCATCTGTAGTGATTTTGGAGCCCAGAAAAATAAAGTCTGACACTGTTTCCACTGTTTCCCCATCTATTTCCCATGAAGTGGTGGGACCGGATGCCATGATCTTCATTTTCTGAATGTTGAGCTTTAAGACAACTTTTTCACTCTCCTCTTTCACTTTCATCAAGAGGCTTTTTAGTTCCTCTTCACTTTCTGCCATAAGGGTGGTGTCATCTGCATATCTGAGGTTATTGATATTTCTCCCGGCAATCTTGATCACAGCTTTTGTTTCTTCCAGTCCAGCATTTCTCATGATGTACTCTGCATATAAGTTAAATAAACAGGATGACAATATACAGCCTTGACGAACTCCTTTTCCTATTTGGAACCAGTCTGTTGTTCCATGTCCAGTTCTAACTGTTGCTTCCTGACCTGCATATAGGTTTCTCAAGAGGCAGGTCAGGTGTTCTGGTATTCCCATCTCTTTGAGAATTTTCTACAGTTTATTGTGATCCACACAGTCAAAGGCTTTGGCATAGTCAATAAAGTAGAAATAGATGTTTTTCTGGAACTCTCTTGCTTTTTCCATGATCCAGTGGATGTTGGCAAGTTAATCTCAGGTTCCTCTGCCTTTACTAAAACCAGCTTGAACATCAGGAAGTTCACGGTTCACATATTGCTGAAGCCTGGGCTTGGAGAATTTTGAGCATTACTTTACTAGCGTGTGAGATGAGTGCAATTGTGCGGTAGTTTGAGCATTCTTTGGCATTGCCTTTCTTTCGGTTTGGAATGAAAACTGACCTTTTCCAGTCCTGTGGCCACTGCTGAGTTTTCCAAATTTGCTGGCATATTGAGTGCAGCACTTTCACAGCATCATCTTTCAGGATATGGAATAGCTCAACTGGAATTCCATCACCTCCACTAGCTTTGTTCGTAGTGATGCTTTCTAAGGCCCACTTGACTTCACATTCCAGGATGTCTGGCTCTAGGTGAGTGATCACATCATCGTGATTATCTGGGTCGTGAAGATCTTTTTTGTACAGTTCTTCTGTGTATTCTTGCCATCTCTTCTTAATATCTTCTGCTTCTGTTAGGTCCATACCATTTCTGTCCTTTATCGAGCTCATCTTTGCATGAAATGCTCCTTTGGTATCTCTGATTTTCTTGAAGAGATCCCTAGTCTTTCCCATTCTGTTGTTTTCCTCTATTTCTTTGCATTGATCGCTGAAGAAGGCTTTCTTATCTCTTCTTGCTATTCTTTGGAACTCTGCATTCACATGTTTATATCTTTCCTTTTCTCCTTTGCTTTTCGCTTCTCTTCTTTTCACAGCTATTTGTAAGGCCTCCCCAGACAGCCATTTTGCTTTTTTGCATTTCTTTTCTATGGGAATGGTCTTGATCCCTGTCTCCTGTACAATGTCATGAACCTCATTCCATAGTTCATCAGGCACTCTATGTATCAGATCTAGGCCCTTCAATCTATTTCTCACTTCCACTGTATAATCATAAGAGATTTGATCTAGGTCATACCTGAATGCTTGGTTTTCCCTACTTTCTTCAATGTAAGTCTGAATTTGGCAATAAGGAGTTAATAGGAACTCTGAACATCAACTTATAACTTCGACCTCCCAGTCACTCAAAATACGCCAAATGGATACTGGGCACAGAGTAGTATAGTGGGCTATTTCTAAGTCAGTTTTTCTTCATTCTATTAATTGGACAGTTTGTCTCCAGAAGGAGAGAAAGATACAAAACTTTCATATTGAGGAGTTTGATTTTAGATTAATGTAGGCTCTCATACAGATTATGAACTAGCAGTCTATTATTAAATATGTCTCTTATTTAAACCCTTTATAAGTTGATTTACTTATTTGTACAATGGGAATGAATAACAATATCTAACATTAGGAGCTTCTGCAAAAATTATAGATTGTGAATGGTGAGTACTTATTACAGAGATTGGAACATGGTAAGAATATGGTAAATGATTATATTTTGGTTATAGTTTTGTTTTCTCTATTAAGCTAGTTAATGAATTAGGCATAGCTCTGAATATTAATGATTACAAGAGTAAGGCATTAGTGGAGTTTTTCAACTTATTGGAAATATAAAAATATCATTTCAATCTAAGCAGTAATGGATTTGAGCTTGTTGACATACTTTTTTTAGACTTTGCAAAAATACAGTGGTTAGATATTTTATTCTACAGTGGTTAAGAGTTCAGCTTTTGAGCCAGACAGACATGGGTTTGGCCCAGTTTTATCACTGACTAATGTGGTAGAGTACAATTTCTAAAACATCACTTGAGTAAAACTGGGGAAATCTGAATAGATGGGTATATTGCACCCATATCCATACCCTCAGTTCAGTTCTGTTCAGTTGCTCAGTCATGTCCAACTTTTTGCGACCCCATGGACTTCAGCACACCAAGCCTCCCTGTCCATCCCAATTCTTGGAGTTTACTCAAACTCTTGTCCATTGAGTTGGTGATGCCATCCAACCACCTCACCCTCTGTTGGCCCCTTCTCCTCCCACCTTCAATCTTTCCCAGCATCCCAGAGTCTTTTCAAATAAGTCAGTTCTTCACATCAGGTGGCCAAAGTATTGGAGTTTCAGCTTCAGCATCAGTCCTTCCAAGGAACATTCAGGACTGATTTCCTTTAGGATGGACTGGTTGGATTTCCTTGGTATCCAAGGGACTCTCAAGAGTCTTCTCCAACACCACAGTTCAAAAGCATCAGTTCTTCAGCGCTCAGCTTTCTTTATAGTCCAACTCTCACATCCATTCATGACTACCAGAAAAACCATAGCTTTGATTAGACAGACCTTTGTTGGCAAAATAATGTCTCTATTTTTAAATATGCTGTCTAGATTGGTCATAACTTTCCTTCCAAGGAGTAAGTGTCTTTTAATTTCATGGTTGTAGTCACCATCTGCATTTTTTGAGATGATACCTTTGGAGGTAGCTGGGTAAAGAACACATGGGATCTCTCTGTATTATTTTGTAGCTCTGTGAGTACTTGCACTTATCTCAAAAAAATTCAATTAAAAATGTTTAAAACACTGTCTCTGGTCCCATATGTTCTTCAAGACACATACCAATAGGCAGCCTTGAGCCAGAGGGAGATGTTATAACATTGCTGAACAGAATGTGGCAGAAGAGATATTACATGACATCCAATGCAAGAAATATGCAACTTTAAATAAAAATTTATTCGAGTACTATTGATTTACCATGTTTGTGTTAGTTTCAGGTGTACAGCAAAGTAATTCAGTTATATATATATATATATGTGTGTGTGTGTGTATATATATATATAGAGAGAGAGAGAGACTTCCTTGGTGGCTTAGAGGTTAAAGCGTCTGCCTGGAATGCAAGAGACCTGGGTTTGATCCCTGGATCGGGAAGATCCCCTGGAGAAGGAAATGGCAACTCATTCCAGTATTCTTGTCTGGAAAATCCCATGGATGGAGGAGCCTGGTGGGCTACAGTCCAAGGGGTCGCAAAGAGTCGGACAGTATTGAGCGACTTCACTTTTCATATATATATATATATATATATATATATATATATATATATATACACACACCTATATTCATTCTTTTTCATATTCTTTTCCCTTATAGGCTATCACAAAATAATAAGTAGAGTTCCCTGTGCTGTATAGTAGGTCCTTGTTATTTATCTATTTTTATACATATAGTAGTGTGTATACGTTAATCCTAGTTTACCCTCCCCTGCCACCTGCCATCACCTGCTTTCCCCTTAGTATCCATAAGTTTGTTTTCTAATTCTGTCAGTCTGTTTATGTTTTGTAAATAAGTTCATTGGTATCAGATTTTTAGATTCCACTTATAAGTGATATCACCTGTTATTTATCTCTGTCTGACTTACTTCACGTAGTATGCTAATCTCTATGTCCATCCATGTTGCTGCAAATGGTATTATTTTGTTCTTTTTATGGCTGATTAGTATCCCATTGTGCATATGCGCTACATATTCTTTATCCAAGGGCAGATGCCATGTTAATCTCCCTTAGCATTCTTGCCCTTGAGCCCAGTCCCTGTGGTGTGAAAAAGGTCAAACAGCTCACGTGGAGATGAACTGACACCTCCACTACCAGTCAGCATCCTTTGCCAGATGGGTGAGTGATCAACTTTAGATGATTTTAGCTGGTCATAGAAAGACCACCCTGAATATGCCTGGTACAACTTCCTGACCCACAGAATGTGTGAATCTGTGAGCATAATAGGTGATTGTTTTACATGAGTAATTTGGGGGTAATATATAACATAGCCATCAGTAACTCCAATGACTAGGCTAGCTAGATTTCATAAATTTATTTAACAGCTTCACACCTCATTATTCCCATAGCTAGAAATAGGCAAAAACACCATAAAAACAGTGCTAAATTCATATATGAGTGTGAGAAAAATTACATACATAAAGTTAAGTGGTTGACACTTAGAAATCTTGAAGAAAAGGGTAATCTATTTATATAATAGTAGGTATAAAATGTCCAAACTTTACTAAACACATGTGCCAGGCAAAACTTTGAGTGCCCTTCTAGGTACTGACTTCTTTAATTTGCATGACAACACTATGAGATAGGCCGCCGTGTTAGTACACATTTAATTTAGATAGCTGAGGTCTCAAGAATTTAGATCCCATAGCTAGAAATTTCTGTTCCTCTCTTTAAAGTGGATATTTTATTTTCTCTGTGTATATCTTTCTACCCTCAAGAACATCAAATGAGGCAGTTCTTGTTGTGTTCTGTTTTGAAAAATTAACCAACTCAGGTCTTGTGAAATGTTTCCAGTTTGGTTCAGTTCAGTCGCTCAGTCGTGTCTGATTCTTTGCAACCCCATGGAATGCAGTGCTCCAGGCTTCACTGTCCATCACCAACTCCTGGAGCTTGCTGAAAATCATGTCCATCGAGTCGATGATGCCATCCAACCATCTCATCCTCTGTCATCTCCTTCTCCTCCTGCCTGCAGTCTTTCCCAGCATCAGGGTCTTTTCTTTAGACTTGAGTTTATCTTTGCAAGGATTTTTAAAAATTTTATTGGAGTATCTTTGCTTTACAATGTTGTTTTATTTTCTGCTGTAAAGCAAAGTGAATCAGTTATACTTATACCTGCTCTGTTTTGGATTTACTTCTTGTTTCAGTGAGGCACTGAAGAAGAAGCCATGTGAACAAGAAATGTGTCCAGAGTCCAGCTCTCTTGGTATGAAACACATTTCTACTGCTTTCCTGCTATATATGATCCATATTTCTTCATTTGAGATAAAAATTTTATTCTTCACCTGAGGAAAGTATGTATAATGTTAGTGGAACGCCTAGATATGTAGTAGACCCTAACAAAGTCAGCTATTATCACTATGATTGTAAATTGAATTCAGACTTAGTGACACTTCTCAATTAGTTCACTGTCAAGCAAGAAGTCAAGCTTTCTCCAGTATCATAAACATGAAGTTGAACTATCCCAGCCCATTTCAAGGAAGGACTTGTTGTTGGCTCTACCCAGGGTGAACAGCATGCAGTCTCTAGATTGTACCTCACTCAGGGTCTGCTCTAGTTGCAGAGAGCTGCCTCAGTCACAAGCACTTGCTTCCCAGGGCAGCCAGCATCCAGTGACTGATCAAGCCAGGACATCAAAGCTCTGTCATTGCATGTCCTGGCTAAAGTAACTAGTGCTGCATTAAACACTGGGGTATGTGTATTTTTTGTAATTACGGTTTTCTCAGGGTGTATGCCCAGGAGTGGAATTGCTGCATCATTTGGTAGTTCTACATTTAGTTTTTTAAGGCATCTAAACACTGTATTTGGAGAAGGCAATGGCAACCCACTCCAGTCCTCTTGCCTGGAAAATCCCATGGACAGAGGAGCCTGGTAGGCTGCAGTCCATTGGGTCGCTAAGAGTCAGGCACGACTGAGCGATTTCACTTTCACTTTTCACTTTCATGCATTGGAGAAGTAAATGGCAACCCACTCCAGTATTCTTGCCTGGAGAATCCCAGGGATGGGGAGCCTGATGGACTGCCGTCTATGGGGTCGCACAGAGTCGGACACGACTGAAGCAACTTAGCAGCAGCAAACACTGTATTATAAAGTGGCTGCACCAAACCACATTCCCACCAACAGTATAGGAGGGTTCCCTTTTTCCACACCCTCTACAGCATTTATCATCTGTAGATATTTTTTTTTAATAATGGCCATCCAGACTGATGTGAGGTGATACTTCATTGAATTTCTCTAATAATCAGTGGTGTTGACCATCTTTTCATGGGCCATTTGGTCCATTGACAGAGGATGGGTAAAGAAGGTGTGGCATATGCACTGGAATATTACACAGCTATAAAATGGAATGTAATTATGCTATTTGCAAAGACATGGGTGGACCTAGAGACTACCATACAGAGTGAAGTAAGTCAGAAAGAGAAAAACAGATATCACATATTAGCTCATATATGTGGAATCTATAAAAGTGGTGCAGAGGAACCTGTTTTCAAAGCAAAAATGGAGACACACATAGAGAACAAACATACAGACTCCAAGTGGGAAATGGGGGTGGCAGATTGGGATTCACATATATACACTACTATGTATAAAACAGATAACTAGTGAGAACCTTCTGTATAACACAGGAAACTCTACTTAATGTTCTCTGCTGACCTAAATGGTATGGGAATCCGAAAAATAGGGAATACGTGTATATGTGTGGCAGATTCACTTCAGTGTATAGCAGGAAAAAAAAAACCCACAACACTGTAAAGCAACTACCCTAATAAATTTTTTTTTTTTTAATCCCTGTGGTTTAGGACCAATGCAGGATAACTCTGAATAAGCAATGACTGTTCCAGAGTGCCCCACCTTCCACTGAGTCGGCAATGTACTTTGACTTCTGCTGCTCAATTCTTCTTCCATCCTTGTACAGGGGTTGGTTCCTAGTAAGCATCTTGCACTCTGACTTCTTTTCAACATATGTTTCTAGAAAGCCCATCATGTAACAGCCAGCCTGAAATCTGTTGAGAAAATGTGATCCAAGGAAAAGCAGAGGGAAATTGACATTGGTATCCACAGTGTCCACAATGTCACTAATCTAGTATTTTATAAAACAACTATTCCATGTCTCCTTCATAAGACCTCATTCTTTTTACTCCCAATTTATGTGAAGCTTTTAGAGTTTACAGAATTGTTATAGCCTGGCTAAGTTAAAAGGATGGTTCCTGTGGGGCCAGACGCAAATTCAAAGTAGCCACCTACACAGCCTGTGCTCATACTGCTGTGTGGAACTGCTTTGTGGTTATAAGTCTTTATTTTAAAACTACAACATGTACTTTCAGTTGGACTTTGCTTACTCACAGTTTACACACTACAGTGGGTGCACAGGCTGTGTCTAGTCTCACCAAATTTCATCTCTAATTTCAACTCTCACTGTTAGTCTTAGACCTTTCCCTCTCTGATATTCTTTGATTTCATATTTCCAAACTTCTACAGTGAATCTGCATGTAGATTTCTGCTCAGTGGACAAGCCCCAATTATAACTTTGAACATGGACTTCATTGCCTTTCTCTACGTCTTGTTAAATCTTTCTTATTTCCAGAATCCATTTGTCACATCACCAGTCATGAGGCTTGCAAGGCCATCCTCTTGGG